>NW_022196905.1:36968927-36988894 GCF_008632895.1 Mastomys coucha | reverse complement strand
GAGAGAGAGAGAGAGAGAGAGAGAGAGAGAGAGAGAGAGAGCAGAGGGAAAAGGAGAGGGAGAGGGAGAGAGTTTTGAGATAAAAACATTACAGGTCTTTATCTTAAACATGTTAATTCACAAAGGAAAATTGAAGCTTAGGACTTGGCTGAAGTGGTGAGATAGTTCTTTCCAATAGCAATGTTTAGTTGGGTGCTATTGTGACTTATCTATCCATCCAATCACCCACTCATCTACCCATGTACTCATACATCTATCTGTCCTTCTGCCTCTCCTTGCTATCTATTCATTAATCATTCATATATCTTTCGTAAATCAGCCCACTAATTCTAGTATCCAGCTATATATGCGAAGATCTCATTTGTAAATTGATATTTCAATTTATATTCTAATCTATTTTACCCTCCTATCCAAATAAATGTCAACATTTTTTATTTAAATACTCCTTTACTTCTTTTTCTACCATACATTGCTCTGTTCATTTTCTTTCTATTCTATCTTACTTTTCCCATCTTTTTTTCATTTATTCTATCTTAGTCATTTATAGTATTTACTGCTTCATTGAATTTAAAAACCTCAAATTTTGTTTGAAGAGCAGGAAGCTTCATTATTAAGCAGGGTTCTAATTCCATATGTCCAATATCCAGGTGGCTTCTGTGCCTGGGAAGACAAGGGGCAGTAAGCATGGTTCTGTCCCAAGGTTTACAGCACAGTATTGTTCTTTATGGGACCAGAAAAGCTGCCTGTGATGACATAGACATTCCACCATCCAACACAGAGTCTTTTGAATGAGTAAAAGCTTGCAGTTTTTCAGATGTTTTAGAACACTGAGTACATCTGGCAAATGTTCTCCCTTGAATATTTAAAATCATGTTTTATTTAAGGGAAATGACTTTCATAAATTTCTGACCCATTTGAGCTTTATATCATTGTAATATTCTTTAAGAGCCAATTCGTGTCCAATAAGGCTTTTCACCTTGTTTAATGACTTTTTAAAATTCTCTTTTCTTGCAATCAAAACCACATAAGCTGATCGGAATGCCAGAGGGTTCAAGTTCAGTTCAGAGTGCTCAAGTCATGAATTCTGAAAGAATTTGAAGTTGCTGAAATGAGTTCTTCTCATCTATATTCAACCATGTCTCTAAGGATTAGCCCTATGCAGACTCACTGTAGGCATCATCTGAGGCCTGAAGGACCAAGCTTTTTGCTGAACATTTAATGTCAATTTAGGGAGATCTTGCCTTATGCATATGTAGCTTGTCCCAAGAAGAGAAACTTGACTAACATTTCTAATTCTCAGTAACTTAAAAGGAAGGGTAGAAAATTAACCATGTTAGTTCTGGGCAGTAGAGATGGTCTGTGTCTGTGTGACAGAAGAAGTTACAAACTCAGAGAAATAAAGTTAGGTAAAGCATACCACTAGGATGTGGCTGATGTGTGTCAGGACTTCTGGACTCATTTCTGTCTCTACATACTATGCTCTAATGTCAGCTATGGGAAAAATGATTCAACTCATTGTCCTTTGTTGAGCAGAGAGAGAGAGAGGAGAGAGAGAGAAAGAGAGAGAGAAAGAGAGAGAGACAGAGAGAGACAGAGAGAGAGAGAGAGAGAGAGAGAGAGAGAGAGAGAGAGAGAGAGAGAGAGAGAGAGAGAGAGAGGAAGAGAGAGAGGAAGAGCTTGATGTTCTACAGTTTCCTCCAAGGAATGGCTCAGTTACCCAAGACCTCCCATTTGTTCCAGTTCTAGAATACAACAAATCATTCTTAAGCATTTATTAGTTTGATTTCTGTTACTAGCCTACTCTTCTCTCCCAGATGTTTCTCCTTCTACTATACTTTACTCAGTACTTTCTCCATCCCTGCCTACTGTAGATGGCAACTTAACTGTACTTCTAGTATCATGTTGCTAAGAGACACAAAATCTCTGATGACATCTTCTAAAGATTTGTGAATTAATTTAGGAGAATAGGAATAGAAAAATAAAAATCCTTGAGTATGGACCTGTGTTAAAATTTTTGTTGGATAATCATGGCCTTTGCCTTTGGAAACTGAGAAGGCTCTCTGTTCTTACTGTTTCCCTTGATATCTCTCACTGAATCATATCTCAGATTGGTTCCTGAAACTCAGCTATAATTTCCTTCAAGCTATAATTACCCACCATTTATCTCATTTCTTCTTCAGCTAGACTGATGGAGTCAGATAATAGTGACCAGAAGGGGCTAGAGCCATGACTTATATCCTAAACAAGAGATGACATTGAAGAATGAAGGATTTGCAGAGTAGCCATGCAAGCACAATAACTACTATCCTCCACTGAAGATTCATGGAGTTTGGTCTTTTGTTCTTCAACTTTTCTCAGATATCAAGTCATGTCCTTACACAATGACTGATCCCTGTCTATAGTACCTTCCTCTATAATCTCTGTTTGTCAACTAAATACAAGTGTCATGATTTTCATAAAAGCTTTAAAGAGTAGCCTGAACAGAAATAAATGCCCTCCACGTGGATACTCTTATGTAAAATAATACAACCAATGTCTTATATTGAAACACTATGTGCTGCCTCTGCTTTTTGTATTCCTCTGTCTGAGTATTGCTGAATTATACATTAACGCTCCTGATAGTAACTATTATTATATTCATTTTTAAAGATGAGAAAGTAAGGAAATACTTTTTGTGTTTTTTTTTTGTTGTTGTTGTTGTTATTGTTCCCAAAGTATCAAGTTTCTGAAAATGGAATGATATCCCTTAATATTAAACTTATAGTTTACGTAGGCAGTATTTCCAGTTTTGTTAATGGGTTTACTTCCATCTGGTGGATACAGTCATTGAGCGGAGATCAGAGCATAAGAATTCTAACCTAATCAGTAGATTAATCCATTAAAGGATGGACAATTGAATCGATTGCTGGGAAGGTGGCAGTGGAAGCTATGGCAGGTGGAAACTCGCTAGAGGACCTAAGTCTGAAAGGTCTACTTTATCTTTGGATTCATTGTCTCTTTGTGCCTCTCCTAGGAAATATGAGATAGAAGTAGCTGACCTGGGAAATGCTGAATCCATCATCCCAAACAAGCCATATATGTGTCTTGATGGGAACCATTCTGGAGTATATGATCACAGGATTGAAAAGTGACAAGTATGATTTGGCTACAGAACAGGGAAAAGGACAGGTGCAGTGTTTTGAACCAGACATTTCTAGAACCGGACTGTATGATCCCACATATTGATCACATAGTGATGCTTTCCATACTGAGAACAGAGTAAGGATAAGCAAAACTCAAAATCCAGGCTCAGATTTAGGAGAGCTAAAAGGCATCTCAATTCTTCCAGAGCTATTTCTTCCTCTAGGGAATGGTTTAGCAATAATGGCACAGACAATTAGCTTTTCTTAATCTCTATTCTCTTCTTCCTCCTTAGAAAATGGAACTTATTAACCTAGAGCACAAAAAGGCGTTTTCCAACTAATTTTGTACCTAATTAACAGGTATCAAATGGTAATGTGCACATGAAACTGTCATTGGCTCCTATGCAAATATTTTTGAAAAAGTCCATGGATTTTACCCTTTGTCCTTTTCTCTTCTTACTGGCTTGATTTCACCCCTAATGGTTAGGACTGTAGTTGTTACTTTGTACCATGAAGAGATCTTGTGAGTGAAGTCACACAGAGTGGCTGCGTAATTACAAACACAAGTGTCTTTCTGCAGAGTTTTTTGAGAGCTCAGTCTATAGGAGCTAGAGTCCTTGAGAGATTTTTGGAACAAAGTCAACCCATAAACCCATATCCTATCTTGAAACTTATAATAGAATAATAATAAACTTTTGCTTTAAGTAAGTCTCTGTTTTATTCATATAACTCATTTTAATTGTACAATACCTCTATTTTAGTGTTATGATGATGATTAAACCCATTTTGTCCTACATTCCTGAAAGAAGGCAAATACCACCAATGTGGTCTTTCCATACATAGGGCATTCTCTTGCCTTGTACATGATACATGTTCAGTTCATCTCTAAGAATTATAATAAATAAAACTTATAATACAAAAGGCATCCTTTACTAAAAAAAATGATTTCTCATCATGGAGATATAGACAAGTAGTCCAGAAACTTTACTAAGTAAAGGTCCTGTCTGGAATTAGGTTGTGCCTCTGAAAGAGGGAATATAAAACTATTAATAAAGCACATCCCTGTGAAATTTCAGTAGTTATGCTTACAGACTGATGATGTGTATCAAACATTTATCAATGATCCTCTTATGGCAGGAGTATCTTCCTTACTCCCCAATTGAAAGACTGGGAAAATGAAAACCAAGATTGAGATGCAAAGTTACAGAGAGCAAATATCCCAATGAGAACTCACAAATCTCTTATTCTACATCCTATACTATTAAACCTCTACTCTGTGCATGTATGTATTTGTATGTACAAGGGTTGCTCATATACATGAAGGCTAGACATCACTTTTGGGTATCATGTTATCGTGTTTTAGGAATTATACACTTATTTTTGGCTTTACTTGCTACCTGTTTATTTATACAAAGACTTTTTTTTGATATTTTTCTTTATTTACATTTCGAATGATATCCCCCTTTCCGGTTCCCCTTTGAAAACAACCCTATTATGGATACAGAAAATGTGGTACATTTACACAATGGAGTACTACTCAGCTATTAAAAACAATGAATTTATGAAATTCTTAGGGAAATGGATGGATCTAGAGAATATCACCTTGAGTGAGGTAACCCAATCACAAAAGAACACACATGGTATGCACTCACTGATAAGTGGATATTAGCCCAGAAGCTCAGAATACCCAAGATACAATCCACAAACCACAAGAAACTCAAGAAGAAGGAAGACCAAAGTGTGGATACTTTGATCCTTCTAAGAAGGGGGAACAAAATACCCATGGAAGGAGTTGCAGAGACAAAGTATGGAGCAGAGACTGAAAGAAGGACAACCCAGAGACTGCTCCACCTGGGGATCCACCCCATATATAGTCACCAAACTCAGATACTATTTTGGATGCTAACAAGTGCTGGCTGACAGGAGACTGATATAGCTGTCTCCTGAAAGGCTCTGACAGTGCCTGACTAACACAGAAGTAGAGGCTCACAGTCATCCATTGAACTGAGTACAGGGTCCCCAATGAAGGAGCTAGAGAAAGGATCCAAGGAGCTGAAGTGGATTGCAGCCCCTTAGGACAAACAACAATATGAACTAACCAGTAACCCCAGAGCTCCCAGGGACTAAACCACCCACCAAAAAGTACACATGGTGGGACTCACGTCTACAGCAGTATATGTATAGCAAAGGATGGTCTAGTTGGTCATCAATGGGAGGAGAGGCCCTTGGTCCTGTGAAGGTTCTTTGCCCCCCGAGTAGGGGAATGCCAGGGCCAGGAAGCAGAAGAGGTTGGGTTGATGAGCAGGGGGAGTGGGGTGGGAATAGCGGTTTTTTCAGAGGGGGAAACCAGGAAAGGGGAGAGCATTTGAAATGTAAATAAAGAAAATACCTAATAAAAAAATGAAAACCTAAGACAATCACCATGGTAATATGGACATTAAAGTCTTTCTTAGGTCAAAACAAAACAAAACAACAACAACAACAACAACAACAAAACCCTATTAGGCTCGGTTGATTGGCCAGCAAACTGAAGTGAGTATCCTGGCCAGTGTTTACATTTTAAGCAGACATTACCAAGCTCAGATTTTTATGTAACTGCTAGGCATTGAGCTCAGCCACTAAGGCTTGGATAGCAAGCACTTTACACAGCAAATATATTCTAATCTCCTTTAAATTCCCTTTAAAGCCTTAGAAAGGAGACCACAGCTTTAGTAAAAGCAAAACAAATCTCTTCCCCAAGCCAGCTTAGGTTTACCTCACCTAAGTCTAAGACGGAGAGGACTGGTGTTCTGATCTTCTGCCATCCACAAAGGCACTGGCTCTCCCCATCGTGAGAGAGAGCCACAAACATGTTCTGGATACTTAGCAAAGCACCTAGCCTGAGATCATTGGTTTGATAGGTTGTAATAAGGTGGTGTTAGAAACTATATTCTGTCCTCTCCAGTACCTGGCGGTGACATAGCTAGCACTGTCACCCAACACCTGCCCTGACAAATCAATTAGTATATACAGACTGAGTAAAGCAATGTTGGATGACTTCTCCCAATAACACACAGGAGAAGTTACCTGCTTAGCAAACTTCTCAAACTCAACAGCTCAAAGCTGGTGAGCTCTTAAAGCTACAAGACTGTTCCTGAGCCTGGGTATAAAGATGACACTTCTGAACTATCAGGAGAAATTCATTTAAGAGACACTTGGAGATCATATTGGATATGAAAGGAGAAGAAGGAAATCCTGAAGGTGAAAAGATAAGTGGGGAAGGATTAACCAAAATTAAGAGGCATGAAAAGGCTTGTGAAAATTTTAAGCTAAATTGTAAACAAAACAAAACAAAACAAAACAAGAAAGCAATTAAAAAGAGTTTGAGGGAGATGTAGACAACACAGCCTTCAGAAGTCAGAGGTTGTTAAATAAAACTGCCAGTGTCAGGTAGTGTGGGCTAATTCCTTAGGTTTTTGATCAAAGAGTGCCCAGAGGCTCCTGAAATGTACAAGCTAGTGTCATTGTTCTTTGTTGTCCTCCAGGAAAAGATGGTTAGACCATATTGTTGAAGAACCCACATGACTTGGTTTCAGGATATAGAGATACTAAATTAGAATTGAGGTAGAAGCTGACTCCCTGATGGATAGCTTTCACAGTTCCAGAAGATGCTACCCAGGCTGCTGTGGGAAGAAAGGACATCAGTAGTCTAACAATGCTGCAAACCATTCAAGTTGTAATACCAGCCAGCCAGGCAAGATGCAACCACTGTTAAAATGCTAGCATCATGGTTATGTGGGGGACTAAGACTCTCTGGTTAGATTTCAGGGCCATTCCATGGAGGAAATTCAGTCCTCTCACTGAAAACCTGTCAAAAGCTTATTTCTTGAGAAGTCATAGACCCTAAGGGGAGAACTGAGTACCATTGTTTTGGTATATGGATGTGATGGTAATGTAAAATTGCCTTCTAAATATTCATGTTTATTGCTAAAAGTAGAATTGCTTTCAGCCTGGGACAGAGAAGTTTCATCAAGTGACAGTTAATGCAGAGACATATAACCAAGTGATGGGAACAAACAACTGTGAATTCTAGGTCCTAAATGGGACATTTATATCATACCCCGACCATGCCAATGCTCAGAGAAAGCTATGGCAGAGTATATCCCACATTCTCCATCATCAGTCTAAGGCTCAGGGAATGTCATGGAAGAGAATATCACATATCCCACATCATTCTAAGGCTCAGGAAATGTCATGGAAGAGTAGGCAAAAAGAATGTAAAGATTGGATGGCATGTTTTGAAATGATGTTTTCTAGGCCTGACATGGTTGTTGCTGGACTCATAGCATCTGTATAAGTCTATATCAAGCAACATTCCCTTGTAGATAGGGAAGAGGCTCATAGACCCTGCTGTTTTCTGAAGAGAGATAAGTAGTTAATGATTGATTGGGGAAGGGCAGTCATATTCTTAAGTGATGTAGCCATTGGTAAGTTGTCTTTGTTCAAGTAAATAATCCTTCACGCAGGCTTGTGCTGACAACTCTGAGTGCAGTCAACTATAAAAATAAACAAAAAGTAATATTAAAATGAGAAGGAGGATTTGTTAAAAGAAGAAGGGGTTTCTTGGCACAGGGAAGAGGATTAGAGAGGATAGTAGGGTGGAACTGGTTAAAGACACTATGCATATGTATCTATACACACACACACACACACATATATGTGTATATATATAATTTTGAAAGAATATATCAATTTAAAAAGGGATCAACTACAATTCATTTCAGAGACAATGCTGTGCTGTAAAAATGAACGTGTTTCTTTTCTGCCTACACTGTGACTATGCCATTTTGGCTTTATCTTTTACTGATGGATACAGGCTTTCTCTCTACTCTATAGACCTGAGTTAGCATGGTGGTATCATTTGGCTAGTGAATGTAGCAGAGGTTGTGAAGTGCCAGCTCCAGTCTTTTTTTCCATTCTCTTTTAAGACTTTGCCCATCTCAGCTTCTAAGGATGGGGAACTTTAGGGTACAGCTGTACTGAAGCTACCCTGGGTCGTAACTCCCAGGTCTATAACTGTGGGTTTATAGGCCAGACTTTACTGTTACTGCTTTAAGTATAGGGTTAAACATTTGTAAAATGTTTACAGTGATAAAATCATTGCAATACAATAAACTGTAGTCATTGAACTGCAGGGTGACCAGCTATGAACCAGCAGCTGTCCCCAACATGTTCATGAACACTATTCTACCATAGCTGATGCTTCCTACACTCACTGTTAAAAGCAGTCATTGAATCATGTTTTAAATTTCATTTTCATTTCCCTAAGCTACCACTCTCTCATTCACTTGGTACCAAATGCCAGACTTCAGATATGTTATAAAATATTATCCCTATTCCTCCCATCCCATGAGATACGTTTCATCATCTCCAATTCCAGGAAAATAAATTGACTCTCTGGAGATTTGGTGAATTGAATGAGTCTACAGTCATTAACTGAAAAGTTGAAGAGGGTAGCCTTGACCTTAGGTGTGACCAAAAGTTAAATGTGAGGCCTTCTTCCCATGTACTTACCTCCAGCTTTCAAAGGGAGTACTTTATTCTCATTTTTAGAGAAAGACAAAGATGTTTTCTAGGATCATTCAATACATAGGAGACTTAAACTTTGAGCCTGAGATTCATTGCCTCCACAGGTCTAATTTGCCAATGTTCAAGAGTAATAAATATGTCTGAAACAGAGAACATGTTTATATCTATGTGCTTTCTTTGTTTTAGAAACATGTTATCTTCTGTTTGAGTGTTTTAAAAACCCGTGTTTTACAAACTCCAAGCTGTAAGAGAAAGCAGGTTGTGAAGGCACTGGTGAGGCTGGTTGCCCAGAAAAACCAGCTGGGAAGCATTTCTGTGTCAATCTTATTCTAGCTTTTAAATTAGCAGTGACTTCTAAACCTTTTGAAGTAGCTGGCATGGGATGCCTAGATTGGGAAAGCAATCATTACAGGGTAGTAGCAGCAGGCGTGAGCTTCCAAATGTTTCCCTTTAGCCTTGGCACTGGGCAGGGATGGAAAGGAGGTAAAAGGATCCTAGCAGGAAGTTTCTAGCTAAGGTGGGTTGCCAGGAAGACCCAGTTAACCTTCCCTTCTTGCTAACAAAAACTCAAACAGAAGGAATGAATTATTTGCAACAATGCCCAAAACCACTGACAACTTCAGAGACCACCCTTGAGGCCTTTGCACACTGACCTGACAAGAATACCTTGAGAGGTTTTGATGAAAGAGGTCTCACAGATTCCAACTTTAGAGCAGAGCTTAGTTAGATTGTACTGTGCTTCTGTACCTGAGACAGTCAAGACAAACATCTCCTTCTCTGAAACTTTAAAGACCGCCCCTGGGCCAACATCTATGAGTAGATTTGGTGTATAACTTTCTTTTTGAAGCTGTTGACATGTCTTGGAATTTCTCTCTATTCAAATGGAACTTATCTATCTATCGTCCATCCATCTGTCACCCACCCAGGAAAATAACATCATGTGGTTTCTGACTTTGTGGCTGACTTAGTCAGAAATTGTTGGTTCCATTGATCCTAACATAAACAAGGTCTCCCTTCTTTTCATGAAGCTCAAGTCTTGTGTGGGGATTCCAAGAATGTGCCTTAAGCACCACCAAAGCCTAGTTGTCAAGAAACTTCCTTAAGTTAACTTGATATTCACACACACACACACACACACACACACACACACACACACAATTTAATTAATGAGAAAAATCACAACCTGTTTGCATTTCTTTGTTTTTGTTTTGTTGTGTTTTGCTGTTGGGGAATCTTTTTGCTAAAGTATGTATCTGAAGAGGAGTCAGAGTCTTCAAAAGGCTTGTGGTTCCAGAAGACTCTATTTTGTCCCTTTAAAGAGGAGCCAGACTATGTGAAGTTAACTAAATTCTCTGATAAAGAATGCTTGGGTGGTGACTGGATAGACAGCTCAGTGGTTGAGAGCACTAGCAGGAGATCTAGGTTTGATTCTAGCACCCACACGGAAGCTCACAACTGTAACACAACACAAAGCATACCCTTTGAGACCTCTATCCTCGCCCAGGTCATCTGCCAGTATTTCTATCATGTATCCTCAAACACTTCTAAAAAACCAAAGAAAACAAAACAAAACAAAGTAAAAAGCAAAACTGAAGGATCTGACTTCGTCTTCTGGCCTCCAAGGGTATTGTACTTACACAGCATATAGACACAGATGTATACACAGGCAAGGGACTCATACATATAAAATACATCTTAAAGAATGACTGTGAGCTATAAACTCATAAGTCTGTGTATGTATATATGTATGTGTCTGTGTTTCTAGGTGTGTGTGCGTGTGTGTTTGTATGTGTGTATAGTCATGGAGTAGATAAAAAAAAATACTCTTTTTTTTTTCTGTCTCCTCTCCTAACATCTAGGGCATGCTTTGACTTTCTAGCTTAGTTTCTGCATTGGTTTACTATTTATATGTCTACTGCAGATGTCATGGGTCTTCCATTAGCACACATCCTGTAGCATCTCACCAGGATGTGCCCATAATGTCTTACTGCAAGTACAATTTTCTGTCTGAGATTTCTTTTCTGTATCAGAAACAGCAGAAATGCCAAGGTAGTAGTGTCTCCAGGAAGATATTTTTCTTTAGCTAATATGGTGGGAAGAAGGCTATTTCAGACCATGAACCTGTGTGGGCAGAGTCCATTAGAAGCATGGTTTTCAGGACACCCCAGAGTTGCCTGTAGACTACTGAGCCCTGCAATAGTCAGCAGAAAGCATGCCCTTTGAGACCTCTATCCTTGCTCAGGTCATCTTCCAGTATTTCTACCACGTGTCCTCAAACACTTCTAAAAAACAAAACAGAACAAAACAAAATAACCTAAAACACCAAACAAACAACAAACCTCAAATAATGGTCTTGTATACCTACCCATTTGGGTCCAAGCCAGTGATTCTCCTAAAGTGTGTGAGACATCAGCATTAGACTTAATAAATGTTGAACAGACAAATTAGTAAGGAAATAACAGATTGAGGAGGTAAAAATGATTGATAGTTTCCCCCTTTTTAATTTTTGAAATTAAACCATGGAGTATAACCAAATAACATCATTTTCAAAGAGAAAGGGTCACTGTTTGGGACATAATTATCACAGAATCTAGCCAATACACAGTGGGAAGCACCAAGACAGGTCTTGGAGGAAAAGGAGAAGCTGTGCTCATGTTCTTGTTCCTTTATCATTTTCTCCCTGGACCTTCCTCACCTACCATGCCTACACAGATAGAAATGACAGCCTGCCTTCCCTTCATAGTAATTCTGATCAGATTTATGAAGTAATCTGCTATATGAAGTAGAGATAAATAATGGCTTCATGGTGGAGTGGCCATATGTTTAGTAGTATGTACATGGAGCTTACTTAGAACAATGCCTACTCATAATCACTATCAACTGTGATCATCTTTATCCTGTTTTACTTTATATTTTACTTATCTGTGGGAACTTTTTCTATACCACTTTCTTCTCTGTTCTTAGGTTTTGAGATTTTTCTGTCTGCAAGAGAAAGAACACATTTGACTGAAGGATTACTTCATGTCCAGATTTCAAATTAATTCTGAAATTTTTATTTTACACATCTCTGTCTTGACTATTACCTAAAACAAGGGTGCTCTCTAAGTAGGCAGTGTGTGCCCTCTATGATCTCCTCTACTTTCTTTGGAAAATGCTCGTCCAGGACACTGAAGCCACTTGTTAGCTGCCATTTCTCCCACAGAGGCTCTGATTTGTCCAGTAGTCTCATGTCTGTCTTTCTGTGTGACTCATTTTTTTTTCCCTAAAGAGATTAACCCCAATCGCTCCGAAGCTAGTAGCCTAATGGAACAGATATTTATTAACCCAGGGAAGTTTTAAACACCAGGTCTCTTGGCTTTAATGGCAGTTCCCTGTGAGCTGTCTATCTCTATCCTCCAGTCTTACTGTTTTCTGAAACTAGACGCTTAGCAGAATCATCATTCCCATCTTAGCAGCTACTTTAGCTGATGCTAACACTGCAGCTCATGGTGATGGATTTAGCTTAGCTTATAACTTGTCAAGACTTTCAATTATGGACGTGTAGGAAGTCTAGATGAGGGGGGTTAAAACAAAACTGTTCTTCCTTTGAATTTTTTTAATATATATGGCTAGATATTATTTAACCTTGTTATTTCTTGTGGAACTTTCCTAAAAAGAGGCAGGTGATATCAAATTTGTTCTCATTACACCTTCAAAAGTTGGATGACACTCACCTTTGTGACTATTTTATTATGAGCCAAATAGTGAGCTTATTCTGTGTATTCATATATCATTCTTACTACTGCTCTGCAATTGTATTTTATCTCATTACTTTAAAAACTTAAATATATCTAAAATAAAATGTTGTTACCTTCTACTAGAAATTCATGTTAGGTATGTAAGTTGTAAAAATAGAAAATGAAGTGAAAATTAGAAAAAATGAAATAATTATTTTATATTCCATACTTGCATAAGATCATACAATCTGTACTTTTCTGTGCCTGGTACATTTTAGTTAACATGATGGTCTCCAGATCAATCAAGATTATTACTATTTTACTCTCTTGTATAGTTGAAGGGTATAGCATTGTATACAGGCACAGCATTCACTGTATTATCCTATTAATAGTTAGCTTGTTTATTTCCTGGATACTCTGAATAGTGCTGGAATAAATCAATAAATAAAGGACTGCATGTTATTTTAAAAACAAAGTTATTTGTGATTTTTTTCATAATAAATTACTGTATAATAATAGGTGAACAACAATGACTCTAAGTGGGAACTGACAAAAAGTAATTCCGTGCCATTGTCATGGGTGGTGACAGTAATAATTACAGCTGACAATGACTGAGTATTTTCTGTGCCGTAGATACACACCTAACACTGACATTTTCTCAGACGTGACACCCAGTCACTATTCCAACTTTTCATAGGAAACAGGTGCCTAGAGAAATGACAGCCAGTCAGTGATGGTGACTGTGTACTTCTTGTGGTCATGTTAGTCACTTCTAGCTCATGTTTCAGGTGTTCCTGTAGTAACTAGCTCAGCATAAGTCCTATTAACTCAAGGCAGGTGTCATCTGCTAGCACCTGATGCTGGTGCTTCCATAGTATGCCCTACAGTACCTTCTTCCCAACGGTTCCTTGTGATTTCAACTCCGCACTACCCCTAGTTACCTAGGCATAGCCAGTCCAGAGGACGAGTGCCTATGAGGAAAAACTGACAAGAGGGAGCTGGAACTAGGTAAAGCGTTTCTTCTTTATTTGTTCCCTGGACAAACTGTGAAGAGAGACATTTTATACAGTTTCCTGAAGAACAAAACAAACTTATGTTTTTAGTACTATGGAGTGAACTCATTATGCATGCTAGGCAACCACCTTGAGCCACAACTTCAGCCTTATTTATTCTTGAAATTGATGTAAAAATAGCTGTATATACTTATGGAGCAGAGTGATACACTCATATATAATGTGTAATAATAAAATGTGGCAATTAGTATCAACCAAACACAGTCATCATGTCTTATGTGTTGAGGGCATTCAAGGTTTATGTAGCTCTTTGAAAATACCTAGTACATTATTATTGCTCTAGTCACACTACTATGTTACAGAGCAAGAGAACATTTCCTCCTCCAATGGTACATTTCTTTCTACCAAGCTCTATCCCTGCCTTACTCCTTCCAACATTTGGATATTCTCTACTTCAATGAGATCAATGTTTTTAGCTTTCATATATGAGTAGGAATATGAGATATTTATCTTTATATGTCTAGGAAAGCTCCATTAACATAATGTCATCCGCTCCCATCCATTTTTGCTATGACAGGATTTCATCGTTTTTGTATATGTGTCACATTTTCTTTCTTTATTCATGGATGATCATCTAGAAAGATTTCATGTTTTGACTGTGTTGATAGTGCTAACATAAATGTTGTGTGATGATATCTCTTTGATATGCTAATTTCCTTTTTTGATGTATACCTAGTAGTTGGATTATTGGATTAAATAGTTTTATATTTTGCTGCTAAGGACATATCAGGAGATCAAACAGTAGTATAAAATATATTAACAGTCTAGTTAAAGTGGGAAAATATTCTGAATGACATTTCTCAAAAGAAGTAGTACAAAAGGCCAATAGATATATGAAAGTAAGAAGTTTTACTCATCATCAGGGAATGCAAATATTTTGGCAAGTTTACTATAAACTTGATACAGCCAGAGTCCTTTGGGAATAGGGAAGCTTGAGTGAGAAGATATCCCCCCACAAGATTGTCCCATAGGCAAACTTGGGGTATATTTCCTTGACTAATGATTAATGTGAGAAGGCCCAGTTCACTGTGTGTAACACCATCCTTGGTGGTATAACTGTATAAGAAAGCAAGTTGAGCAACCCGTGAGCAGCAAGCTAGTAAGTACTCTTCCATTCATTCTGCTCCAGTTCTTGCCTACAGGTTCCTGCCTTTAGTTCCTAACTTCCCTCCTTGATGGGCTGTGATATGGAAATCTAAGCAGAAATATATAGACCTTTTTTCCTCCTGGTTGTTTTTTACATGGTGTTTTATCACAGTTATCGAAACCTTAACTAAGACACTCCATCTCCTATTGACCCCCCTCCTGTACCACTTATCTTTGTCTTTTCTCTCCCTCCTACTCTCCAGGATTTGTAATGAAACATGTCCACACAGGATTTTACCTCTGGATCTTTCCCAAGGAACCCAAGCTATGATAGCTTAAGCTTATTTGATTCCAAAGCTCATGTCCAGGTCATTGTGCTCTATTGATTTAAGGCATTTTAGGTTAAAGTTAAATGAGCCAAGCACAGGTAATCAAATATCCCTTGTTCTCATTCATGCATGGAAGCAAAACAATGGTGGTTTCATAGAAGTAGACGATAGAATAGTTGCTTGCTGGAGGCTAGCAAGGCTGAGAAGAGAGAGGTAGAGGGGCTTTAAGTAATAGGTACTTAATCCATTTAGGTAGGAAGAATGTTCTACATACAGCATGGTGGAATGACTGCGTTTTACAAATTCCATGTGTTCTGAAGATTGGAAGAAGTTTGTATAGTCTTAATAAAAAAGAAATGATTGAAGGAGGTAGAAATATTAGCTACTTAAATCTGATCGTTGAATCTTTGATGCATTTATTAAATTATCACAATATGCTTTGTAAATATATACAATTGTGAATTTGACATACATGTATCACACACATACACATGTGTTTTGCATATATACATATACATGTACACATAGAGAGAGGGGGAGAGAGAGATTGAGAGAGACAGGAGCGAGAGAGAGTTCAAAATGGCTTGCCTTCCTAATGGGATAAGTATAACCCATAGCCTTCTTGCATCTTGGTGAGCAATCTCTTTCCAGTCTCATTTCTGTAGTGTAAATCACACTCTTCCAGTTCTGTTCTGTTAAGGAGATAACTAGGCTCCTCTTTGTCCTTTAAGGGCACCCTGCCCCCTGCTTTCTATTCTCTCCTTCCTGCTTTTTTTTCTGGCCAACTACCATTCTTTCCTGTTGGTATTACAAGATTCCTTCTTTCCAACTCCTCTGCAATGGGACTAGGTCTTTGTTTTCTACACAGCACCGTGTTGTGCTTCTCTTGCAGAACAACATTCCCCTCTGTGGCCTCTTGGCCCTGGGAGGGGCTGTCATTCCATGAGCACTTGAGCAGCTTCAGTGTATCCTCTAGGAGTAAATAGTCAATGTGTGGTCAGAGGTATACCCAGGAAGAGAGACATTATGTGTGGAAGTGTAAAAAGAGTACAGTAAGACACCACAGTGCCCTGGATTCCACTGGCAGTGTGACTGACACCATCCAGTGTAGGGCGGGAAGTGGCCATGACTCAACAGACAAGCTGGGCAGGATGTCAAGGGTTGTTCTGCTGATGAGGATTCTTTCCCACCACAGAAATCCAACTGGAGATGTTTTATCTGAATTGTGGACCAACGTGTGTGTGGCAAGGAATGGAGATGGTCCAGAGCACCTGGGTTCAAGGTGCTACTTACACTTCTGTGTCTGGCTTTTGGTCTTACTCTTAGCACCCTTTGGACAGTTGCCATTTTTCTTTTCTTGTTGCAAAGATGGAAAGAAGAATTACAGATGAGCAGGGAGCCCTACATAATGGGAAACACAGTCATAAAGAAGTCTGGAATTACTCCTTTTCAACATGATGACTTGAAATAAAAATGGGGTTTTCTATTATTGCGTCAATATATTTACAGTGCTGATTGGCTTCTTTTAGGTTGAAGTCATTGTCATCAACCATGGTGATTGGGGAGTGAGAAAATCGTACTGACTCAACTTGAGCCACTCACTCACCTGCATCTGAGGTGACAGGACCTGTTTACTGAGCTGTTTCTACTCAGGCCCATATCACATGACATGCTCAGAGCCTTGATTGCTGTACAAAAGAATCAAAAGTCATTCTCAGGTTCTAGGTAGGGAGATGGAAGTCCAGATGTATGTTTTTAGAAGGCAAACTAGGTGCTGGGTGGAAATGTGGTTGAGTAGAGGGAGTGTAGGGAGGAGATGTGGAGTACAAGACCCATCAAAATAACATTGCCTGGGTCCAAGTCAGGTTTAGCATTAGGATTGCACACAGAGGTGTGAGAATGTTGGTGGATGGAGGAAAGAACACACTCATGTCTTTGTGTCTGTCATATCTTTCCTGTGAGGCAGCATGGGGAATTTGAATATTTTCTAGGAGATATGAGCTTACTGTCTCTGTAAGATCGGGGGGGTGGAGTGGGGAGGGACCTTTTCTAGTTCTGCTCATTCGATGCTCTGGAAACCCACAAGCCTGAGACTTGTTTTCTCCCACATGAGTAGTCCCTGGGAAATGTTGCAGAACAGGCTCTTTGAGATTTCTGTGGTATAGCTACTTACAGCATCACCCACTTCAGACTGCTAGCCTGTCAGGGTTGGAGAGAAATATGTACACTTCAGGATTCTGAACTGAGTGCAGCGACCTCACCATGCAGACCATTGCTTGGAACTTGGAGGCAATCTGTCTTATTAGAGGTTAGTATACATGTGCCCCTTCATAACAGCCATATTGAAGTCCTAAAGCCCATTACCTTAGCATACTGACTTACTTAAAGATACAGTCACAGAGGCAGTTGCTTAATGTGAAGTCATAAAGGGGCAAAATGAAACTCTGCTCCAACATGGTCAGAAGTAATAATGTAGAGATGGAGAGAGACACAGGGAAGACCATATGAAGATGGAAGAGTGATCCATTTGCAGAAGAGAGGTTCTTGGTAGCCAGCTGAGTCCAAAAGGCACAAGGAAGTCTCAGCCCACTAAGGCGTTAGAAGGAACACGACCTTACCAGCATTCTTACCTGACTTCTAACCTTCAAAAGTAATGGTCAATAGGTTTCTATTAGATAACGTTTTTTTATTTTCTTAATTATCATTTTATGTATATGTATGTGTATGTGCTTATGTGAGTTTATATGTATCACATGTGTGCATGGAGCCACTACAGGCCAGAAGAGGGTGTCAGAGCTCTAGAACCAGAGTCCAAGGTGATTATGAACCACCATATGGATTTTGGCAAATGAACCAAGGTCCTGTGTAAGAGCAGGAAGCTCCTTCAATGACTGAATCACTTCTTCTGCCCCAGATCCAGGATTTTTTAATAAACAGTTTTTGTTACAACTTTGTTTTATCTATATGTGCGTATGTATGTGCTAATGTGTATGCCATAGTACTTGTGTGGAGGCCAGAGGACAACTTGTAAGAGTTGGCTCTTCTATCATGTAGGGCTTGGGGATTAGACTCAAGTCATCAGGTTCTGGGTAGGCATCTTTAACCACTGAGGCATCTCACAAGCCCAGTGACCTAGTTTTTGACAACCTGTCATGACCACTTTATACTTTATTCTGCCTAGCTTGAAATATGACTGCTCTTAGATTGTACTTGTGTTTTTTGGTTCCAGTGTATTCTTATGTCACATATTCCTTCACTGTGATCAGATTACAGGAACCTACTACAATCAGCTTAACTGAGTGTGGTGGTATAGTCTTGTAATTCCAGTACTTGGAAGGCAAAGGCAGGGAGATTGTTGCTCATTCAAGACCAGTTTGTCTACAAATTGAGAATTAATCTTAAAAAAAAAAAATACAAACAAGAAACTCTGGGAGAAAAAGAGTCCATTTCCTTAGAAACTTATGGAAGTCTTTATACCAGCTGCCGAGTATGAATGGAGTATCAGGTGCTATGCTGATATTCTCCACATGTTGCCACATATATTTTAATCTTCACCACAATCTATTAACTATGCATCATTATCTTCATTTTACAAATGATGAAACAGAAGCTCAGTGATGTGAGATAACTTGCCTAAGGTCATGGAACTAGTTCAGGATAGCAGTATGACAGGTTAGGTGTGTTGAGGCTCAGACACCATTCCACGCTTAGCACACCACCCTGTGGCCAGTTTGTGGGAGTCCCAGTGGTCATCATGCCTGCATACAACCTGGATGGATTTCCCAACTCCACTCTAACATAAAATGCGAACTGAAGACAGGGAGAGAGATTGAGGGTAGTCACAATAATCTTACAGATCAGTAACTGTGTATTCCCTCAGTAAGCTCCTCTCATCTGGTAGTTGTGCTTCCACCAAGTATGTGATAAAGGATTTCCACTGATGTAATCACATTGGGACTTTGCTTCCTAATGCTTGTGAAACACTGAGCTTCTGAGAAGAACTTCTCCTTTAGGACTTCTGCCTGTTCTTAAGTTTAGGCTCCAGAAAGCTCTGGGTTCAAATTCCATCCCTAAGTCTTACCAGTAGGAACTGGCTTAATCATTCAAGAGCATTACTTTATGTCCTCCATCTATAACATGGAGGCACTGAGAGGATTCAGTCGACTGAAGTGAAACAGGTCCATGGTTTAAAGTCAAGGACAAATGAGTGTCTTCTATCTGTCTTCTTCTCAGCAAACTAGTTCATCTCTGGGAAACAACGCAGATTTCAGAAACTTATACAAGTGCCTCAAACAAATGTTATAAACTGGGAAGTTAAATCTGGGTGGTTGAGCTGTCCTTGCCCACACCCCTAAAGAAGAGCAAGAGTAAGTTGAATGGGATTGTTATGGGATAATTCCAAATGCTTTAACCATTTCTAGATTCTAGTGACTATTTCTCAAGGACCAAAGTGGCCTGCCATCACCTGACCAGTCCACTCCCAAAATGCCTGACAGTAACATCAAATGAGGAGAGACTTATATAGTTCATGAATTTGGAGGACTTACTTCACCATGTAAAGGAGAGGTGGCAGAGGAGATTGGTTTAGCCCATGACAACCCAGAAAGGAATAAGAAAGGGATGTCATGGCTCTGCTGGCTTTCTCTTTTATCCCTTTTTATTCCAACTGGGCCTGCCCATAGCCTGCTGGGCTGGTGACACATTCAGGCTAGGTTATTTCCCTTCTCTTAATCATATCTGGAAATGACCTTACAGACATATATCCAGAAACATATCCTGTCAGTTTCCTAGACAATTCTAAATTCAGTCAAGTAGGCCATGAAGGTTAGCTGTCATGTTAATCATATTCCTTTATTCTCCTGAAATATACACATTAGAAAGGATAGCCACAGCAGACAGAAATATACTTATTAGAAAGAATAGCCCCAGCAAATAGAACAAGTCAGATGTTAGGGATTTTGTTCAATTGATTATGCCTTCTTCTTCGTCGTCTTCTTCTTCTTCATCGTCGTCTTCTTCTTCTTCTTCTTCTTCTTCTTCTTCTTCTTCTTCTTCTTCTTCTTCTTCTTCTTC
>NW_022196905.1:36939855-36968803 GCF_008632895.1 Mastomys coucha | reverse complement strand
TCCTCCTCCTCCTCCTCCTCCTCTCTCTCTTCCTCTATAGAAGGTTCAAACCTTCTGTAGCAGAGGATAACCTTTAATTCCTCATCCTCTGGTCTTCACGTCCCAATTTCTGAGATTATAAGACTGTACTCCCATGCCTGGCTATGGATATGCACTATGAGAGCCTATTAGGATATGAAAAAAGGAATAAGAAATGGATTCATTAATGTTACCCAGAAAATAACTAATAAGCTACATTATTTATTATTAATAACATGCTTATGGTACTGGAGAGATGCTTCAGGAGTTAAACTAAGTAAATGCTGGTTATTTTTGCAGAAGGATGGAAATACTTTCTCAGCACCCACACCAGGTTTCTCAAAATTTCCTATAACCTCATCTCTAGGGTATCTGATGTGTTTTTCCTGGTCATGGTGAGTACCTGTATACATGTGCATCACACACACACACACACACACATACACACTCATTATAAAAATATAAAATATTTAAATAATAGTAATAATCAGCTCATGACACTATGCAAGTTGAAAGTCTCAAATTCTGTCATCTGCAAACTATTTCTAGTTTTGAAGTATAGGACTCTATGGAGCCAAGATTTAATCTTGCCCACAATCCTGGGAAGCAGGGTACTGATAGTTATATCTCAGTGTCAGAGAAGGAAAGCATGAGAGAGAATGGTCAGTTCCTCCTTATCTTATGTTTTGTGCTCTTTAGGCTCTCAACAGAAGAGATGACTCTCATTCACATAGGAAGAGCTAGCTATTTTGGGACAACCCAGCAACTGAATGCTAAAGATATGTTTAAATTGTATTTAATTGAGATATCTATGACCCAATCAGGTTGACACTCAAAAGTTAATTATCACCAAAAATATTAGTAGCTCTGAAGGGAGTAAAATAATCCACATGAATGTAATGATCTACAAACAAATGAATTTTGAATATCTATGAATTGTAGACTGGTGAGATGGCCTTTGTTATGTAATCATGATGTCCTCTGTTCTAGTGGGCAAAACTCACATAAAGCTGTGTCTGATAGAATATGTTGTTTGTAATACCACTTAGCCTATGGTAAGTTAGGAAGTGGAGATAGGAGAATTCCTAAATGGCCAGGCATACACACAGTGAAACAACAAAAAGAGCCTGACTCAACATGAGCTGAAGGTAAAAGCTGTGGTCTGATCTCTGTGTATATACTGACGTTCATAGGAAGGTACACAGGAATACATATGTGTATACATAAGCACATCCTACAGGACAAATGATTAAAAATAATAAAAGCCATGAATTTATAATGAATTTAAGAAAATAGATAAAATGAACTCCACACTGTTATAAATATGATACAAGCAAATGTATCTAGCATAGTGAAAGCGTTCTAAAAACAATGTTATGTGTCCTTTTTGGTTTTGTTTCTTTTAATTTAATATACTTTGTGGCTACTTTTATATCAGTACGTGTGACTCCATTATATTATTCTAGGATATTCATTATAATGTACCATTATATTTAATTATACAGATGTACCATAATGTTTGCATCACTTATTATTAACCATAGATTATTTGCAATTTTGATGATTTTATAAAAACCTTTTATTTATTTTTATTTCATGTACATAAGTATTTGTTGCATACACCTATGTGCCCTATATGCACTCCTGGTGTCTGGGAGTCCAGAGGAAGTCATTAGGTCCTCTGGAACTGACGTTATAGATGGTTGTGAGCCACCCTGCATGTGCTGGGTACCAAACATGCTTCTTTGCAAGAGCCGTATGCACTCTTAACTGTTACGCCACCTCTCTAGCCCTCTTGGCAAATTGACCTTCAAAGAAGTTATGCCATTTTACAGCCTTATCACTAGTGTGTGAGTATCTGTTTCCCGCAAATCTTGCCAAAGCCATATTTTGTAATTCCTTTTAGTCATTGCCAATCTGATAGGCAAAAATAAAAATATCCTGCTGTTTTAATTTGTACTTATTAAAGCAATAAGCAAAATTCGACATCATTTTATATAATCCTTAGCAAGTTATATTAGCTTACTTTTTCTGAACAAATACTTAATAGGTACACAATAAATATGTTTGGACAATTATATACACAACTTATGATATTGTTCCTTTTATTAATCTGAATGAATTCATTATAAAAGAACAAATTAACATTCTTGATACAGTTGTTGCATTTATTTTTATGTTTGTCATATGTCTTTCAATTTTGTGTGTGAATTTTGGGGAAGTAGTCAGGTAGAAATTTGATCTTCCTCATTTAAAATAGTACCATTTAGGATTAATTTGAAAGTAACTTGTACCTTTCGTGTCTTGGAACGTTTTCCTTCATTTCTCTGTGTAAACACAACATTCTTAATAAGCCTCCTTTGCCTCTGGGACATTTTTTTGTGTGATACTTAAGTTGACGGAGAGCTCATAGACCTCCCTGTGGTGATCAGACTCATATCCCATTCTCTCAGTTCATATTATGAGCAGCATAATGAAATTATGAAAAAAACATGATTATTTACCTATTTCAGAAATCCTGCTGTTTGTTGATTGCTTCTGGCCATACAAACCTGTTCAGGTCTCAAGGTAAGGTAAGGATCTTGCTCTTGATCCCTAGGGTTTCTTTTTTTTATTTTTTTTCCAGGAATTCATGGAGACACAATTTTTCTCATTAGGCTGCTTCTCCATCTGGCTTCCATTGTCCATGGGTTGACACAGAAGTCAGATCTAGAGCATTTCTGAGCATATAGAGTCTCTAGGTCCTATCTTTGGTAAATGGGTGAGACTACCTGCCTTTGGACACTATTAAATGAGTCTTAAGTCTTTGGTTCCAGCAGATCCAGCCCAGCTGTGGGAACTGTTGCTCTAGGTTGTTTAGCATACTACCTTATCTCTCTACTTTTGGGAACAAACTTCTTGAATCTCAAAAGCTGTCTCCTATTCAAAATTTACTTTATCTTAGATGGAGGATGATTTCTCCAAGAATGAGGATTGGAATTTTGACTGTAGACTCATGGATCCTACTATGTCCACCACGAGATTGCAATCATAAAAGTGCCCTTTCTTGAACACTTTAGGTTCTCATTCCTCTCTTCCATAGGCCTCATCTTATTCTGCCCTCCTAATTTTCCAATATACAAGTCTTTTTATATGAGTCAAGGTCAAATTCTGCTGTGAACCCTAGAATCATAACAGATGTGAGAACTCTGCAGGTCTGCCCTGGGACACAGGGAAGGGATGGCCCAAAATTCTGCCTTGCTTCAGAGCATTGCTCTCTTCATGAGACTTTCACTTGGCCACCTGAGACCATTGTAAGGCTTTCATGGTTTCTAGACCACAAGTTTGGGAAGATTGAGTTCACTTATTATACCAGCAAATCTAGGCTGATGGATGGTCAAGCATTTGGCAGAACTGGAAGACTCTGGTACAAGTTTCATCAGATGGAGATTTGCCCAAACTAATTGTCAACTGGTGTTTGGGACCTTTGTTGGTTGTTGGAGTCAGAACCAGGAATCCCTGCAATATGTTTGTGATTACAAGGCTCAGCTTGCTCCACCAAAGGCCCTCTGGCACCTTTCCTCCTTAAAAACACATTCAGCACATTTTTTAAAAACCACAATGAGAAGCCCTCCCTGAGAAAGTGACTAAACACTGCTTAATATTCTGAAAGCATCAACAGCCACTGAAAAGCCAGCCATAAAAAGTTGAAGAAAGCTGACTTGGCACTGGGAGGAAGCCAGCTGTTGCTGGCCTTTGATTGGTGAAGGTTGTAAAATCCTTTGTTGTGCTTCACTGTCAGTGAGTCCATATTAAATTTGCTTTCCAGCTTGCATGCTAGACCATTCTGGATGCATCTGTTCTTTTGGATACTTTAGATATTCTAAGGTATTCCTTTCTCTTGCTATTTCCCCAATACCATGGACAATGGTTTGGATTATGGCACTCCCAAAAGGATGTCTCAACTGTCAGTACCTCAGAATTTAACTTTAATTAAACATGTTGGTACAATAAATGTAATTATGATGAGGCCAAATTGGGCTATGATGCTTTCTTAATTCATCATAGGACTTACATCATCAAAAAAAGGAGAAAGGAACAGTGTGACTGCTGTGTGATGACACTGAAGATACATGTGATGCATACAGAAGCCATGGATTCAGCATCACCAAAACCCACAATGCCACTTGATAACTATTTTCTATGATGTCACTGCTAGTTACTTTCTCATTGCTGTGACAACATACTTAACAAAAGTAACATAAGGAAGGGAGAGTTTATTGTGGCTTACAATTTAAGTGTACACTTTATTATGCAGAAGGGTTAATGATAACAACTGCTCTACCTGTGGCTACACAAGTGTGAGGTGGTTGATAACATTACAACAATAGTCAGGAAGCACGGGAAGACTGCATCATGATGAGAGATGCAAAATGTGTTCTGAGAGCACAGGGAAGCTATTGAAGAAATTCATTCTTTCATTTTCTTCTTGTTACTAAGTGTTTAAGTGTAGATGTAGGTTAGAGGAGGACTCTGGTATCAAATGTACACATTGATAGCTTATGATCATGTTCTATTTATGGATATTTTAGGTGGTCTTCTTTCAAACTATATCATGAATATTTAAATCATGCAAAAGACAGGAATAGGAGTGAGAGCTAAAGTTTTTTGTTGGGGACCTATTATAATGATGTGTTCTCTCTCCAAAGTCACATACTAAAATTCCAACATCAGTAACTCAGGATTTCGGGAGAATCTCTCTTCCAATAATAGGTGTTCAAGTTAAAGTGTAGTTTTTTTCAAAAGGCCCGGAAAGATACCATTTGAATATGTACACCAGTGCTACTACGAATGCACAAGTATAATCATGTAAAGACACAGAAAGATGGCACCCATCTGAAGGCCTTCAGAGATGCCCCAAAAGGAACTAACTGGCCAACATCTTGATCTTAGATGTCTAGGCTCAAGAATCATGAGAAAATAAATATATTTTATTTACTTAATCTTTCCAGTTTGTAGTATTTTGTTTTACTTTCATCAGCAAACTAGTAGAGTGATTATGTAGGTTTCAGTGCACTGAGGGGTGGGAATAGTAGTGGCTCACTTTATAGTATGCAGAATGAGATGCTGATATCATCAGGTCTCCTGATGCTCTGTGAATCTGCGCATGGATGTTATTTGTTACCATGGGGGCAGACTTCAGTTTCCCAAGAGAATAGGGAAGGGATGCCAGGTAATTATGCCCTTGGCTGCCTCTGAGTAGATCCTGAAAAAGAGACTGTGAAAGCAGCCCTGTGGTACTGGAGGAGTTCAGAAAAGGTGGTGCCCAAGAAACTTCAAGAAAGCAGTGATTAGTTGGGTGTGGTGGCACATGCCTTTAATTATCATGTTTGGGGAGCAGAGCCTACCTGGGTAATATAAGGAGTCCAGGCCAGCTGAAATTGTGTAGTAAGACTTGTTTAAAACAACAAGAAGAACTTTAAATAAAAGGAAAAATGCTTTCAAATGCCATGAGGATTTTGTATAATTAATAATGTGGGAAAGATAATTGGCCACTAATGTTGACACGATGAGGATTTTTAATAACCTAGAAGTGATATTTTCAGTTGCAAGATGAAGAATGCTTTTGTTGTTGTTGTTTTGTTTTTATTTTGTTTTGTTTTTCTAAAATAGGTAAAGGGAAGAGAAAGATTTGAATCCAGAATTGTGCTTTTGAAGAAACATGTTTTTAAGAGAAGTAGGAATTTAGGAATTTAGATAGCTGGTTACATGGGATGAGTGGGGACATTTTATGACACATATGAGTGTTGTTGGATTAAGTCTAAGAGATGGGGAAGTATGAAGATTTAAATAGTGAGAGAAAATAGTATTGCAGAAGAAATATTCTCCAGCAGGTGAGAACAGATAGAATTCAGGTCAAAGAAATGACCCCAGTACTATGGTTGCAGCATCCTCTGCAAGACTTGCTGTAAAGTTGAATTTTCATTGTAATACTATTGAGAGGTCAGACCTTCAAATGATAGGTCACAAGGCTCTGCTCCTATGAATGGAATATCCCACTATCACAGGAGTGTGTGAGCTATAGTGAGATAGTCTCTGACGGAAGTGCTAAGTTCACCCACACCTTTCCTCTTGTCACCTGTGCCCATATGCCCTCCTATCATACAGGACACTACCAGATGTCAGAGCCATGCTTGCTGCTCTTGGGTTTATGCAAAGTGTCTATGACAAGATTTTATGCATTCTATTATAGCAGAGAAAAAATAGACTAAGGCAGATGGGAGTAGGGATGTTCATCTACTTAAGTAGAGGCAAGCTGGAAGACATGGTGGTGAACGACTTTAATCTCAGCAATTAGGAGGGAGAGGAAGACATAACTCTGTGAATTCAAGTCTAGCCAGGACTATATAGCAAGTTCTAAGACAGTCAGAGCTACACAGAGAAATCCTGTCTCCAAAAACAAAAACAAAAACAAAAACAAAAACAATTATTTAATTAAAGAAGAGAAAGACAAAATTTTAGACATATGAATATAGTGTAGTAGACCACCTTTTACACAGATTAGGACATGAAAGGCACTTGCACAAAAAAAGGTCACTTAATGAGATGAGAGCTGAAGAAAAATCTTCAGTTTTTGGCCCTTTAGGCCAATTTAGCATTTGTGAAATTATCTAGGAAGATGTAAAACTAGTATCCCCCACAGTAAGAAAGTATGCCAACTGAATAGATAAGCCAAGGTTGGTAGGCAGGTTTGAGTGGCAGGTGCAAGTTTCTGATCATAAATTTAAAATGATACCAGTACCTTTTTTACATTATCCATATCTTGTTACTTATGGGTAGCAACCAAGCATGTACTAGGACTGAGTTATTCTGTGCTATGGAATAGGGCATGAAGAGGAGAAACTAAGCTGAGGGAGTGAGCAAGTGTGTCCAATAACTGTGAGTATAGCTTCAGAAAGTGACTTGGTTTTGATATGGAATGTTGGAAAGGCTTGTGTGTTCACATTTTGGTTCCTCCATGTAGCAATGTTCAGAAATGGGCCAGGAAGTGGTTGTTTTATTCAAGTTCTGACCATAACAATGAAACAATCTGTTTGTAGATTCATTAATTAATTTGCACCTGGAAGGCAATGGATGTTCCCTCCTTCCCCCTTCTCTCATTTATGTATATATGTATGGTAATAGCTCTCATACATGTATGGAAAAAACTGTATCTTGCCACATCCTCCCCACCATGATGTTCTGCTTTGCCATAGACCCATAGGGCTGGACCTAAGTGAACCTTCTAGAATTGCGAACCACAACCTAGCCTTCTTTTTATTTCTTTAATGCATTTTGTTACAGTGACACTAAGTGGCCAACCATGTGGGAAAGCAAAGGAATGAAGACTTAAGAGGAACACAATTTTGATGTGGAGCCAATAGATTGATTTCTCAGTGGAGCCAAAGAAGGGATTCTGTGCACTGAAGATGGAGCTACTGACAAAAAAAAAAGTGAAGGGAAGGGATGACATCTTTGAATTGGAGGTAGGACAATTGTTGGTGATTATGGACCATAAGATTAGGCATCCTAAGCAAACTAAGAATGTATAGACCCAAGAAATCAGAGTATAAAGAGCATTTGTTAAAGTCAGCAAGAAAAAGCACCTAGAACTGACTTTGGGACTTTATCCCTTAGATTTTCCCTTAGATTTTCCTCTTGGCATCTTCTCTATCTTAGTTAATATTGACTTATGTCCCAAACGTGGAAACAAAAATGAAACATATGACTCACATTTAAGTCACCTGTGGGTATACCTTTAAGATACACACAGAACCTAAGCACTATTATCTGAAACATCTGTCTCCCAAGTTATCATGATAACATGTCTATTATATAGATCCTCTGCCCCAATCCCAACCGTGACTTCACACTCATGTGAACTAATTTCCACATTCTAGCACCCTACTCCCCCTCATCTCTGACTCCATCACCTCTCTCTTCTCACTCTGGTCTAGTCATATGAGTCTTCTTCCCTTACTGGATAGTTGCAATGATTGTGCGTGGAATCCTAGTTTTGAACACACATGGATAACCTGCTTTGACTGCCATCACTTTGGTTAATTGTCACCTGACCTGGCCTGCAGGTCAAGTTATTCGGGGGAATGAGGAGGGTCACAACCTGTGAATAAAGAATGGGTGAGAGAGATGACAGGACTCAAGGAAGCATTGCTTGTCAAGAGCCGTTTACTTAGTGCAGCCGAGCATATTTAAAGCAAAAATCTTGGAGGGGAGGGGAGAGGAAGGAGGGAGATGGAGGGTTACAAACTCTTCTGGGGTTGAGCTCCGGTGTGACAGGTGAGGAAGGGGTGGATGACAGGTGGAGAGGGGGTGGATTTCTGTGAATGTTCTTTTCCCAGGGCCAAGCCGGATCCTTGTGATTGTCAGGCAGGATGTTAATCTCCGGGTTCTCAATTAGCTGGGGCAGGATATTTATCTCAGGGCTCTCATGGTTCCCAACAGTCACCATCTTGGTACATTTCTTTTCCTTTTGTCTATTGCTATAAACCAGAACCTACAACTGTTGGTGACAAAAAGAGCTTCTACACATTTGAAGAAAGAAAAGAATTATATTCCAGAAGGAATAGTGACAGAGAGAAGCAAGGATAAAGGCGCTAGCATGTCCAGTAAAGAAAAGGCTACACAGAGGTTAGTACTGGGAAAGAGCAGCACACATGCAATAGCCAAAGGGTTATTTGACGGCCTGACTCTTAAAAGGAGCTGCAGCATTAGGGTGAGACAAGAAGAGACTTAGTCTCAAAAACATACTGGAAGCAAATTCTATTTCTTAGCTTTTGTCCTGCAGTTCTTAGTAATTAAAGAAGTGACTGGAACATAGAAAGGGTGAGCATCTGAGGAAAGATCCAGCTGATGGACCCTGGGAAGAACAGAGGGTAGAATGTTGTGGGAAACTCTGAACTGAATAGTCACTTTGGAAAATAATGTAGGGTTTTCAGTAAAATGTATACTTTTCAAGCAACAACAAGGTCACTTGCAGGAATTTACCCAAGATAAATGAAAACATATGCCCATATTACAATTCATCTATTTCTAGCAGCTTTGTTCAAAATAACTGGAACCTGGACACCACCCAACTATGTATCAGCTGGTGATTGATACTCAAATTGTGGTATATTTTTAATAGTGCTTTTAAATGATGATGTTATGGTCTATGCAATACCATGGAAAACTTCAGGAACCACTGTGCTAAAACAACCTATAACACATTGTACAACATAATGTACACACACCTCCATATGCTTCTCAGTCAGCAGGGCTATGAGGAGCAGATCCCTGTTTGGTGGAAATGGGAGTGGAGTAGAAGGTAACTGAGTTCAGGGTGCTGTGAAGTTGCTTTGAGGGGTAATGAGTATGGTCTACTAAGGGTAGTGATATGGACATAGCTATGTTTGTTTGTCAAAACATCTAATTTCACATGTGATTTGCAAAAACCATACATAAGATTGATCAAAATAATTGTGCCTTTGTGTTTTGTTTTGCTGTCCTTCACTGGGATAGAAAATATGAGCTTCTAAAAGGTAACATGTATAATAAATCTCCTTATTTTCTTGTATAAACAGGTTGTGGATATTTATGAAATTAATATAAATTCCATTCTTCTGATAACAGCTTTGAACTAAAATATTTGTATGATTAAATTTAGCCTTCATCTTTTAACATTTGTCATGACTTAGACAATATATTTTATGTTCTTCGATGTTGGTATTCTAATATATTAGGTTAAGAATAAAAATGGAAATAATTTTATCTAGTTATTGTGAAAATAGAATAATATACTAACACAATATACACTACATGCCATATGGTCTTTTGTGAGAACATAATAAACTATACCAGATGATTACTATTACTATTATAATCATAATCTGTATTCACTTTTATGACTGTTAACTATATGCATAGTTATTGTACATATTTTTTTATTAATACATTTCATGTGCTGACATTTTATATTTGTATATAATGCATTCAGTTGGGTCATTTACTTCTTCACCCTCTTTTTTTTTTCTTCAACCCCTGCCAGTTCCCTCCCTTTCAAATTTCTCTCATATTCATTACTTTTTATCTTATTTTATGTTCAGAGTTTAAGCAGGGCTATCTGAATGAACCTAGGTTTGGAAGCAACCACTGGAACCCATTGATCTTACACAACTGTATTCCAAGCCTCTTCTAGAATCTGTTGATTACAGGAAGTGGTAAACCCCCATAATCCTTTTCTGCATTAATACCTGAGCAGTAGGAGGACATGATTTGCATGGGCCTAGTGTTCCTATGCCAAGCTAGCATGAGTTCACGATTGCCAAGGTAGTGGTTATAAGATAACATTCCTAAGCTCCTTTCCCCATCTTCTGGCTCCTACCTCCCTTTTTTATTTTACAATGACTTAATAGGGATGATATAATGGTCCTATTCAGGGATCAGCCCTCAACTATCCTTTTTTTTCTCTGCATCTTGTGAAGCTATGGACTTTTTATTCACCTTATTCACCTTTATCCACAGCAAAGAGACACATCTCTGATTCAGGCTCAGAGAAGCAATTGCCTATTAGCTATAATACAGATATGTAAAAGGTGGCTTGATGCTGTCACAATTTAGCTAAGCAACAGTATTAAGTCCCCCATAGGGCCAAAGACCTCTTCAGTCATGGGTTTGGATTAATTTTACAGTACTAGAAACACTTGTTTTAAAAGGAGTTTGATGCTTAGAAATTCGACATATGGAAAATGTCAATGTAGACAGTAGAGAGAAGTTGAAGTCCTTACTGAGCTAAAGACAGAATGTTAAATGATAAAGTAGGAAAACATTCATGGCCAAATGACAAAGGCTTTGAGCCTCAATATAACAAGTTGGTTTACAGTACATGCCAAGGAGAAGGAAGTATTTGGTTTCTGTGCAGAAGAATATTGTGGTTGTCAAAAATATCCTTGCCAGGCAACAATTTTAAGGAAAATTAGTGCCCAAGATTAATCAGTTCTTTGACATTAAAGTAGGAGATCCCATAGGAATGCCTCTCCTGGATTTACTGAGTAGGGTAACCAAAATGTTCTTCCTATCTGCTAGTTACACCTGAACCACACAGCATTCAAGATTGGGAAACCACGATAAAGTAGACATTCTAAGCAAGCAAGATGTGTAACAAAATAAAACTATTGCCCCCTAAAAGTATGCTTTCCCAGCCCGAAAGGAACATTTTACCTGTACCTCTTTTCTCTACCCTGTTCTTTCAGAGAAAAATAGATCACTCTTCAAGGAAAATTTCCCTCCTAAACAACCTGCAAATTCATCAGTTCAAGTTTTAGTCCTAGTGCACATAAGGAAAATAGCGAGTTCTAAGAAAACACAAATCAGATTACTTTACTGTGTGTGACATTCCTTGAAGATGATGCCTTTGTTCCTGTGGAAAACATCAGTAAAGCTTTTACCTAAGGTGTAGGGCAATGTACCTGGAAAAAGAGAAGCACATGCTAAGTACTGTTCTTTGAGACAGAGAATGCATTTATGGCCATTATGCCTGTGGGAAAATAGAGGTCAAAGGAAATGAATGAAGTTGCTTGTGATGGCTTCCACTTAAGTGTTCTTTCCTCCTGGGATAACCTATATATGGCCCTCACCATTCATATGTTGAAAACGTACTTCCTATTACAGCTCTGTCATGGGGTAGGCTTGACTTGACAGGCAGTATTTATGTCCTGAGAACTTGAGCCCTGTGGATGGGTTTTTGACAGCTTAAATTGTGTGTCTGAATGGGCTTGCTAAGTTGTCACTCTTGCCAGAGGAGGAACAGCATTCCTTTATGTATATGCCTGGGTCAAGGTGTTGGAAGCAGAGACCAGTCTTTTAACTGATACAATAACTGCCAGTTATTTTGATCTTTGACTTCCCTACTTCATGAACAATGTGCAGTAAATTTCTACATGTTATAGATCATCCAGACTCTGGTTACTAAAACACAGAATTGATCAAGAACCCAGCTGAAGACAAAGTGGAACCAACCCAACTCCCCAGTTACTGTATCATAAATTCCATGAATATCGGACTCTGTCAGTCATCCTTACTTCGAACACAATAGAGGAAGAGTATAGAAATAAGAGATTGTACTAATTCCAAACTAGATTGTCTGGTTCTCTATGGACCCTAGTCCTTTAGTTCACATGAGTAAAGAGATACCAAGAATTTTCTCCAAGGTTATACTACCAGTCAGAAGCAGAAGAGTTTAGAAATGGAAGCATGTGACTCATGGTTTAAATTTCTATGTCCAAGTTTCTCTCAAGTTTAGTAATTAATAGTATATTTTTAAATCTTTCTTTTGAAAATTTTGTGAATATGTCTGAGTCTATGTGGGTTTACATGAATCATATGTTTATGGTATCCATGGAGAGAGATCAGAAGAAGATGATATCTGGGAACTAGACATACAGGAGGTTGTGAGTCTCCATACGGGGAGGCACTAGAAACCAAACTTGAGTAGTCTATGAGAGAACTAGCTACTTTAAACGGGTGATCTGTCTATTCATGTCCTAATACAGCACACATACACACACACAAGCTTACAACTTTTATTGTTGTTTCACAGAAAATTAATTTCTTTCCTCATGTAATATACCCTGATTGTATTCCTCCTCCCTCTACACCTCCCAGATCCTCCCAACTCCCCGCTCCACATGAATCTACCCCTTTTCTGTCTCTCTTTAGGAAACATTCAGGCTTCTAAGAGCTAATAATAAAATAAAATGTAAGAGCAAACAGAAGTTAATACATCAGAACTGGGCAAAACAAACAAAAGAAAAGGATCCCAAGAGGAGGCACAAGAATCAGAGACACTACTTACTCATTCACACACATAGGAATACCATCAAAACAAAACAAACATACAAACCAACTCTCAACTTGAAATTACAATGTATTTGCAAAAGATTTATAGAAATAAATATATATTTATAAATTAAAAATAACTTTTTACTTCTATAGGAAGAGCCATGACAGAACATTATATGACAAGGAACTTCTAAATATGCTATTGAGTTCATTTTCTGTTGGCCATCTATCTACTGCTGGGCATTCAGCCTGCCCTTGAGAGTAGCTTGTTTTCCTAGGAAGACTCTCTTGGAGGAAACTAAAACTTCATTTGTAATCGTTATGAGTAGGAGATTGCTTCTGGGTTAGCAATGGAGGTATATGTCCACTTCTCATTGGGCTCCCATTGGGCTCAGCACAATCGTTCTCCCATTGGGCTCAACACACACCACACACACACACACACACACACACACACACACACACACACACAGAGGCCCTGAGCATGGTGCCTCAGTCTCTGTGAACTGATATGTGCATCAGTCTTGTTAATTTCTTGATGTTCTTCATTCCGTCTGGCTCTAGCACTCTTTCTGCCTCCTCTTCTGCAGGGTTGCCTGAGGGGAGGGATTTGATGGTGATATCCTGTTTAGGACTGAGTGTTCCAAGGTCTCTCACTCCTTGTGTAATGTCTGGCTGTGGGTCTCTGTGTTTGTTCCTATTTGCTGCAGGAGGAAGCTTCACTGAAGTTACCTGCCATTGAATTTTCCATAGTTTGATTTCTGAAAAGCTATCTTATACATCTGTGCAAGTACAGAGAGATAAGTAAACAGTTGTACTCATTTGCTAAGAGTATTATTGGGAAGGGTGCTAGCTAGTTCAATACACAGTTTTAGAAGCCATGATAAAAAGATGAAGGTGAGCCGGGCGGTGGTAGCTCACGCCTTTAATCCCAGCACTTAGGAGGCAGAGGCAGGTGGATTTCTGAGTTCGAGGCCAGCCTGGTCTACAGAGTGAGTTCCAGGACAGCCAGGGCTATACAGAGAAACTCTGTCTCGGAAAACCAAAAAACCAAACCAAAAAAAAAAAGATGAAGGTGACCTATAATAAGGTCTATTATATAAGGACTACTTTTGCAAAGATGAACTGCCATACAGCAAATGATTAATAGCCTAAAAATGAAAATGTCAGGCTTATCATCCAAATATTAGCTAGTAGATTTCAATTTATTTTGGCTAAGGATCGACAGTCATGCATGAGGCAGAAGAACACCTTCGACACTACAGGTTCCCCTTGAGATACCAAGGTCTCCTTAAACAAGCCATCTCAAGCACAGGCAGGCTAATCGACAGCCCATTAGACAGGGAGTATTTGCTGGTTTCCATTACTGGAAACTTCAATTAAGTCTCTTCCATGGTGAAAGAAAATCACTGCAAGACACCCAAGCCTGTTTCTCAGGTAATCGTTTGTGGTTGCTGTTCTTAGAAATCCCGGTACTTGGTGATGACTCAGTGCTCAAGGAGAGACCATGGAATAAGACAAACCTGTCAAACCACTCCTCTGACAGGAGATAGGCAGGCATTGTCTAAACAAGCTTGACTGGTAAAATTCAGGCTACATTCCTTTCTCTTTAAAACTCTCTGCTTGTTGATTTTTGCTTTTTATAAAGATTTATTATATGTAAGTACACTGTAGCTTTCTTTAGACACCCCAGAAGAGGGTCTCAGAACCTCATTATGGATGGTTGTGAGCCACCATGTGGTTGCTGGGATTTGAACTCAGGACCTTCGGAAGAGCAGTCAGTGGTTTTAACTGCTGAGCCATCTTTCCAGCCCAATTTTTGCTTTTTGAGTAGGGCTCAGACTGATTGTTATTGTTCATCAAGTTTCTATCCACAAGGATTCCTCTTTTTTTTATTAGATATTTTCTTTATTTACATTTCAAGTATTATCTATCCCCTTTCCTGGTTACTTCTCCGAAAACCCCCATCCCACCCCCCTTCTGCTTCTATGAGGGTGTTCCCCAACCCAGCCATCCACTCCCGCTTCCCTGGCCTGGCATTCCCCTACACGGGGGCATCTAGCCTTCAAATAACCAAGGGCCTCTCCTCTCATTCATGTCCAACAAGGCAATCCTCTGCTACATATGTTATTAGAGCCATGTGTGCCTCCACTCTTTGGTTGGTGGTTTAGTCCCTGGGAGCTCAGGGGGGTCTGGTTAGTTAATATTGATGCTCCTCCAATGGGGCTGCAATCTGCTTCAGCTTCTTCAGTCCTTTCTCTACCTCCTCCATTGGGGACCCCATGCTCAGTGCAATGGTTGGCTTTGGAAAATCTGCCTCTGTATTTGTCAGGCTCTGGCAGAGCCTCTCAGTGGACAGCTATATAAGGTTCTTGTCAGCAAGCACTTCTTGGCATCAACAACGGTGTCTGGGTTTGGTAACTGTATATAGGATGGATTCCCAGGTGGGGCAGTCTCTGGATTTTCCTTCCTTCAGTCTCTGCTCCATACTTTGTCTCTGAAACTCCTTCCATGGGCATTTAGTTCCCTTCTAAGAAGGATCGAAGTATCCACACTTTGGTCTTCCTTCTTCTTGAGGGTCTTGTGGTCTATGAATTGTATCTTGGGTATTCCGAATATGTGGGCTAATATCCACTTAGCAGTGAGTACATACCATGTATGTTTTTTTGTGACTGGGCTATCTCACTCAGGATGATATCTTCTAGTTCCATCCATTTCCCAAAGAGTTTCATGAAGTCATTGTTTTTAATAGCTGAGTAGTACCCCATTGTGTAAATGTACCACATTTTCTGCATCCATTCTTCTGTTGAAGGACATCTAGGTTCTTTCCAGCTTCTGGGTATATGCCCAGGAGTGGTGCAACTGGGTTCTCAGGTAATACTATGCCCAATTTTCTGAGGACCATCCAGACTGGTTTCCAGAGTGGTTGTACCAGCTTGCAATCCCACCAACAATGGAGGAGTGTTCCGTTTCTCCACAACCTTGTTAGTATCTGCTGTCATCTGAGTTTTTTATCCTAGCCAATCTGACTTGTGTGAGGTGGAATCTCAGGGTTGTTTTGATTTGCATTTCCCTGATGACTAAGGATGTTAAACATTTCTTTAGGTGTTTCTCAGCCATTTGGTATTGCTCACTTGAGAACTCTATTTAGCTCTGTACCTCATTTTTAAAAACAGGGTTATTTGATTCTCTGGAGTCTAACTTCTTGAGTTCTTTATATATATTGGATATTAGCCCTCTATCAAATGTAGGGTTGGTAAAAATCTTTTCCCAATCTGTTGGTTGTCATTTTGTCCTATTGACAGTATCTTTTGCCTTACAGAAGCTTTGCAATTTTATGAAGTCCCATTTGTCAATTCTTCATCTTAGAGCATAAGCTATTGGTGTTCTGTTCTGGAAAATTTCCCCTGTGCCTAAGTGTTCAAGGCTCTTGCTCACTTTCTCTTCTAAAGTTTCAGTGTATCTGTTTTTATGTGGAGGTTCTTGACCCACTTGTACTTGAGCTTTATACAAGGAGATAAGAATGGATTGATTTGCATTCTTCTATATGCTGATTGCCAGTTGAACCAGCACCATTTGTTGAAAATGCTGTCCTTTTTCCACTGGATGGTTTTATCTCCTTTATCAAAGATCAAGTAACCATAGGTGTGTGGGTTCATTTCTAGGTCTTCAGTTCTGTTCCATTGATCTACATGCCTGTCTCTGTACCAACACCATGCAGTTTTTGTTTGTTTGTTTGTTTTATCACTATTGCTCTGTAATAAAGCTTGAAGTCAGGGATGGTAATTCCTCCAGAAATTCTTTTATTGTTGAGAATATTTTTTGCTATCCTGGGTTTTTTGTTATTCTAGATGAGTTTGCAAATTGCTCTTTCTAACTCTATGAAGAATCGAGTTGGAATTTTCATGGGAATTGCATTGAATCTGTAGGTTGCTTTTGTCAAGATGGCCATTTTTTACTATATTAATCCTACCAATCCACGAGGATGGGAGATCTTTCCATCTTCTGAAATCTTCTTCAGTTTCTTTCTTCAGAGGCTTGAGGTTCTTTTTATACAGATCTTTCACTTGCTTGGTTAGAGTCACTCCAAGGTATTTTATATTATTTGTGACTATTGTGAAGGGTGTCGTTTCCCTAATTTCTTTTGCAAGGATTCCTCTTAATTCTTCATATGCCACTCCCACCCTTCCTGCAGGTCTGCTTTCACTGCAGCTATATGAAGTCTCCTTTGTTTCTCAGACAAGTGCTGGTGTTTGCTTTCAGGCTTTATGACCATGTTGCTTCTGTCTGAAAATTTCCTCAGCTTTTCTTTCCTGGAAACTCAATTCAGTATTTATGGGTAGCTTCAGTATTGTATACTTGGACAGTCTCCTCAAACCTCCAGCTCCCATTTCTGCCACACCCAGGTGTCACACTGGGTGGTTTCTGTTCTAGAAAGCCCAGATACTTGCTTGACCAGTTACCTACATCTGGAAGAACAACTCCTTCCTGGAAAAACAAGCCCTCATCCTAACCTGGACAGACGATCTCTGTGTCATGAGATCTCAGGAGGATAAAGGAGGAAGTAGCAGGAACTAAAGAGTAAAATAAATGAAGGGAAGGAAAATACATTTCAAGTGTACCTTAGTAGTATTTAGGGACTAATTGGTGAACAGATGGTTTTATAGTGACCTTTCTTGCTCATAAATCATTGAAGACACAGGGAAGTCAGTCTGGAAGGAAGTGGACATTGACCTTCTAATTTTAGAACAGCCTGTGGCTAGTGTGTGCAATAACAACTGTGAACATGCCGTTGTTGTCAAAAGAACATCTTTCCTTGCTTAGAATAACTTTAAGATGACCTAGTTTTTGGGAAAGGATATATCTCCCTGGAAGTGTGGGAGTTTGTTTTCTTCTTCTAGTATCTGCTCACATAAATAGTATAAGGATTGAAGGGAGTATCTTCATCTGTTTGGATTGTGCAATTATATCTGTATTTGTTATATTTCTGTGATAAAATATCATGCCCGAGGTAACTTAGAGAAAGATGACTTTAATTTTGATTTAGTGTTCTAGATGGTTAGAGTCTGTAATGACAGAGCAGAGGCATGGCAACTGGACCAGGAAGCTGAAAGCTTCCATCCTTTACCTCAATCATGAAGCAGAGAGAGTGAACTGCATGGAGAGGATGTCTTAAGCTCTCAAAGCCCTTCCTAGTGACATAATCCTCCTCCAGAAAAGTCACACATCCTGAACCTTTGTAGACAGTTACAGACTGGAAACCAAGTGTGCAAATGCTAAGAGTATGGAAGAATATCTCATTCAAAACATCATAATACCTACCACATGCAATATGGGTTATAAATAAGAGACCGTTGTCAATACTTGTGCACATTGGGAAATCCAGGATTGTGTATCAGTAGCTGTAGCTTTTCCTGGTTTGCTTAACCTATACAGATCTCTCTCTTTCCTCCCCACTCTCTCAGATCTCCTTACATTTTAGTTTTCTGAGGTTTTCTGCCTTCTTAGGACATTGAATACTCTTGCTTGCCTTCAGGCTTTGGTTCATTCTAATTCTGCCTGGAAATCACTCGCTTTTTGCTGAATCCTCATATGGACTCATATGGAAGTTGCACAGGGTCTCCTGGGCATCTTTTATAAAAATACTAAATCTAATTTATGAGGACTCCACTTTCTTGATCTTATCACCCCAAAGGCTATCCTTTCTAGATCTATAACTTGAGACTATGCTTTCAACATATAAATATTAATAAGATGCAAAGTCATATCTCAGTAGGGGGCATTCCTGCATTTTTCTTAGGAGAAAATAATTTGAAGAAATTGAACTATTAGAATAAATGTCAAGAGCCACAGCCTACTGTAGGGTATCTTATTGAACTGTCAGATGGAAATACAGAATTTAGAAGCACACTGCTGTACATTGCTAAGTGTACTGAGTGCTTGGGAGAGAGAGTGTGATATGGATTCTAGGCTTATGTCTTCCCTGTGGGAAAAGACTGCAGGTCAGTTCCAGATGTTTGAAGAACATAGAATTTTTAATGGAATGGGAAGCTATGAATTAATGGCTAGTTGGAAAAATATCAACAGTCAAATTTCTTCCATTTGTTTTAAAATAAAGACAGTTATTTATTTATAGGATCTATGTCCTTGGGAAAGCAATAGGAGTTGTGATAGAACAAATAAGGAGGGAAGATGCTTGTCCTACTGGGGACTCAGAAACTTGATGGGGTATGAGACACAAATCCAAATGAAAATAGAAATAGAATTATTTTGGCTCAAAATAACTAGTCAAGAAGTTAAGGTGTGTATTGTGCTGGTGTGGTGTGAGATAACTTGCATAGTTACCACAATGAAGATATTTGAGCTGATATAGTACACAGAGTGCCAGTCATGTGAACATCTGCACACTATAGTAGATTGCAGACATTAAAGGCAGCAGGTCCATACAGAAAGGAAAGTAAGATGGGAGAGGAGGAGAGATACTAAAGGGGGCCAGCATTCTTAATATCTTCATGAAGAGTTTATGTTTAGATGTTAATAAAAGTATTAGAAAGTTCATGTAATACAGTATATGACCTAAAATAATATTTTCCATGGGGACTGGGAAGAATACACTCTCTGTATTAGTCAAATTACAAACCACAGTGAATTTCTGGTGTTACAGTTATCTCACTAGTTGTGAAGTGGTAAGACTGAGGCTGTTTAAGATGTAGACTGGGAAGAATTTCTTTCTTTCAACACATAGATTTATATTTTTGCACCCCACCCAGGCCATCCCATCTGATGATGGTGAACACATGACCATGTTTAGTTTTATGTGGTCATGTTGCAGTTCTTTGTAGTGCTACATGAAGGCATTAGAACAAGCCCTGGCCTCCATTCACCTAGAGAGTCATCCAGTAAGGAAACAATCAGGCCTCTGAGAATTATGGCCCTGGAGTTTGAGTTGTACCCAGCAGCCAAGTGAGAATTTGGGAACAGAATCCAAGGAACATCCATGTAAGGAAGAGTGGAGACAAACTACATCTTCATCAGAGTCTGTAGAGGAATGGTCAGATGAATAGAGTAAGCTATATGTTGTACACTTACCATAGTTTTTGTTTTTTGTTTTTTGTTTTTTTTCCTTTTTTGAGACAGGGTTTCTCTGTATAGCCCTGGCTGTCCTGGAACTCACTCTGTAGATTAGGCTGGCCTCGAACTCAGAAATCTGCTTGCCTCTGCCTCCCAAGTACTGGGTTTAAAGGCGTGCACCACCACTGCCTGAGTATTTTTTTTCCATAGTTCTTTTTTTCCAGTCATTCAGGAATGTAGGATGATTATGAAGACAAGAGCCAAGCCATATTTACACAGGCATCCTCATACATGGTATGGTCCCTCACACTTTGTGCTCAGTAAATACCCACTGAGTCAATGAATAAATGATGGAAATTGTTTATTGAAAAGTATTGTCATGAATACATAGAGTTTTGTTTTGTTTTGTTTTTTGACTTATTAACAGACATGCTTTGACTTAGGTTTTTTTTTTTTTCTATTTTATGTCTTAGCAAATATGCCTCTTGTCCTCTTGTCATATGTATCACTGGGTTTTCTCCCACAGTGGCCTCTTGAGCCCCTAGCCAGTTGCAACAATGCAATTTACATTGGCTAGAGGGAAGGCGTATGCATTGGCACAAAATGTGAATATGCCTATTAACATTCTCAAAAAGAATGTGGTGCGCCTTAGAAATCAGCTTAGAGGTTTAGCAGGGCCCCTGGTCAGCACATTCTTAAAACTCTCAGAAAGGGCAAGCACAAACTATCCACAGCCGGGAAGAAAATGGGCTCATATAAATGCATAAGAGTGTGTGCACAAGAGTGAAGGCTTGGAATGAAAAGAGCAGTGTTTACATACTGTTACATGGAAAATATTCCCACCTCATCAAATCATCAGTCTTGTTTGCTGGCAACAGTGGGAGTTTCCCCTGTAAGGCAGTAATAGCTCTCAGCAGAGCATGGTGCATAACATCTATTAATCCTTCCCCAGCTGAACGAGGTGGGTGGTGAGGGTGCACATTCCTGTCGTTTCAGAGGAGAGCTGAATGACATTTGCTTTTCCCCATTCTCTGCTTCTTAGGATGATAGAGGATATTTACCACATCCTATCTGAGTCTTTTCGCTCTGCCCTTCCTAATGTTATCCAACCTACTGCCCTTGAGATCCCAAGGAAATGGGACCCTAAATGGGGAGAGCCAGTTTGCCAAGGCCTTTCAGCTATTTAGTGGAAAATCCAAGCTGACCCATTACTCTCTTACCTAGAGAAAGGGAGGGTGAACAACAATAGTGTATGCCTTGTGTCCTTATATCCAGAGAGCAAGCACGGTACTGATAGTGGTCATGCAGTTGCTGCACCTGAGGCTGATATAGCTATTATCATCCCTACATTTGTCCAGATAGAAATCACAAAGGTGAAACATAAGCTTTCTATATACTAAATGTGAGTTTATTTGATGCCAAAACAGATGAGGCACATACAGTGCCCTCTGCAATGTGCCCACTGGGGAAATAAGTACATTACAGTGTGGATGCTTTCTTCCTTTTGAATTTTATTTTTTGAAAATGTTGTACATGTAAAGACATGAATCTTGATTGTATCCATTCCTCATATCCTGTCTCCAACTCTCTCAGGATTTTCTCCTTTCTGATCTCCAGTACATCTCTATCCTAACTTCATGTGCTTCCTGCTGTAACACACTGAGACTAGTTGGTGCTTTCCAGGTTCATATAGGCATGCAGTCATCCACTTAGGTATGGTTAACCTACAAGTGGCTACCCCCAATGAAAAGTGATTCTTCTTCTCCTTATACTCACCAACTGCCTACAGTTTCTCAGCATGGGGTAGGGCCTTGAGAGGCCTCATCCTTGAGGCTGGATTTTTTTTTTTTACTGGATTGTGCTGATACCTAAGGTTGCTGTGAGTTCATGTGTGCAAGCCATATCTTATCTAGAGAACAGCATTTCAGGGATGTCTTCTTATCCCTTGGCCTCTAGTTATTTCTGCTTATGTTTCCTCAACAATCTCTAAGTATTAATGGGTGAAGTAGATGTGTGTGTGTTTGTGTGTGTGTGTATGGGGGGCACGCATGCATGCGTGCATGTGTGTGTTTGTGTGTGGTCTTTATGGCAGAATACACTCTATTGTTTCTTATCAACACAATTAACATTTATGATTTTTATTAACCCTACCAATTGCAACAAGGAGCCCCTCTGACCAAAGTTGAAAACAGAACAGATACACACACACAAACATGAATATTTAGAATACAGTTTCATAACAATACCACTAAGCAAAGCAACATCAGTAAGTTCTTCCCTTGGGCCCATGACTTTCCTAGTCATGAGTTTTGACAGTGTTTCATGGGCAAGGTATAGTTTCCCTCTGGTCTGGTAGTCTTCAAGCCCAATTGAGACAGCAGAATAACTAGAATAAGATGGAAGTTAGTTAAGAATAAATGTGATTTCTACCATTACACCACTGGGTACATCTTGCCTGTCAGATCCAGCACTGGCTAAAGTCCTTCCTTCTTGATAGAATCCATTGGATTATTTAAAAATGGCTTTGAACACAGACAAATCTGGATTCCAATGCAGACGAGTGTCCTCAACGTGTTAGAAGGCATGCCTGAATCCCAGTTCTCTCCTTCATTCCAGCAGTAAACAAAATATGCCAGAGCAGGATATGTGCATGTGGACCCACGAGGGAAGAGAACAGAGCCTATGGTGTCACCAAGGGACTGATCCATCCTTGCTGCCTTCCTTCACTTCTTTCCTCACAGCTGACTATAAAAGCTCACAGGGATTTTAATAACCCTTGAGAAAATAGGCTGGAAATTTCACTAAACTCTTGGCTTCCTTGTCCCGAGTTGGTATAATTATAGTATTCTTGATAATTAACATCTTATTTGTTGATTGTCATTAATTAGCAGCACCAACTAACAAGGTTCTCATTCTCAAATATCATCACTGAAGGTCATCAAATGGACTGTTGTTGGAATTTCTTGTCCACAGGAATCATTTGATCAGTCCATGGATTACTGAGTACATTTTAAAAACATATTACTTTTAGTTTTTTAGATTATAGTATTATTATATGATTTTCTCTTTTACCTTTCTTCTTCTAAAGACATTCATATACTCTCTCAAATTCATGATCTCTGTTTTTCATTATTTGCTGTTATATGTATAAATGTATATGTATACACACAGAGACAGATACACACTCAGACACACACACACACACACACACACACACACACACACACACTCCAAAATACATAAATGCAATCTTCTCAGTCTGTCTAATGTTACTTGTATATATGGTTTCAGGGCTGAACGTATGTGATTGGATAACCAGTTGGTGTATCCTTCCCTGGGAAAGACATTTGTCCCACTCTCAGCATCCTTTATTTGCTTGAATTTTGTGTGCATTTTGATCAATTAGCTATTGCATGGAATGTTGATCAACAGGGCTTGGCACGCTGGGGAGAACAGAAGTAACCATATTAATACCTGTGAAACCTAATAAACTATTCTCTGTGCCAGGTCTTCACTTCAGTTGAGTGGAAGTAAGACAGAGAAAGGTTTGAGATGAGGAATACTAACAGCTCAGTGATTAGTAAGGGGAACTCAATGAATTATTGATTTCAACATAAGGAGGTATATAGTCAATTCATTCACAGTTTATACTTATTTATATTGAATATTAAATATACATGTTACTATATACATATAGTATCAGATACAGAATATGAATACACTGTGTGGAACAACAGTAAAATGAACACTCACATGCCAACAATAGCTTGATGCTCCCACGTTCACACCCCATCATGCCTCCTTCCTTGTCTTTTCAGAAGGCCCTACAGCCTGAGTGTGATGCTGAACCTTCCCTTACTTTGCTCTTAGACATGCCATTTCCAGTTCTTTCTGAAGTGAATAAGAACAGTGGATGCCTGACATTCTTGCCAACACTTTATATTATTGATCTTTAGTTTTGGCCAGTTTATCAATGAAAAAGTAGAACTCCAGTGTAGCACTAAAGTTGGTGCTTCTTTTTTTTTATTTTTCTACAATGATGAATAACTTTCAATGCTTACTCTTTTTACATTCTATTTCATGTTTTGAACTCCTTGCCTACTCAAATGTTGAAAAGAGATTCTGGGATTCCGTAAATTGTATTCTGAACCCTTTAGAGTTCTCTTTCCCTATATCCACCTAGAATTGTTCTGTATATGATATTTATTGGAGTCAAATATCATTTTTTACATGAAATAAATCATTTTAAGATTACTTATGAAGTACTTTACCTTTTGTCACTGATCTTCAATGTCATAAATCAAGTTTCTATGTATGTATGAGTCCATTTTTCTCACCTCCCTCTTCTCATGACATCAGTATCAAGTCTTCTTAATAATCATGACATAGTGCTTATTAAATTTTGGGTTTTTTAAAATTCTTTCAGTAAAGTTTTAAAAGACTGCTCTAAAGCCTTTCTGATATGTGCTAGGTTCTTGTCTAAGTACTTGATATTTCATACATTATAGATTCCTTTTATGTTTAATTCAACTTTGTTTTTTTTGTTCATTTTAATATTAATTTATATGAAGAATCTCTGACACCATGGTAAGTCTAATGGACATGTTGCAGATTTGGCTTTGCTCTATTCAAAATCATATAATGTGTGAATAGAGAGAATTTGACTTTCCTTATTTTAGAAACCTGTGACTCAAGTTTCTTCTTGTGACAATATTCTACTGGAATCTTCAGTAACATATGATGAAAGGAGTAATGTTCTCCAATCTCTTATTTCTGACAGGAATAGTCATTAGAAGCCTGATATAAAACTGCATTCCTTTAAACAAGATTCTTTTGCTGCCAATCTGTGATACTTTAATCCCAAAAGTTCATCTATGAGTTTTCAGACCACCTAGCTACTGAGATTTGGAATAAAACTCACTAAAGCCTAATTATGGTTAAAGGAGTTTTGGAAAATTTCCTCCCTTCCATGCACTGTTGAGTTTAGAGCCATGATCGTACCTGTAGTCATTTGAGGGGAAGTTTCTTTTATGTTTACCACTGAGAATGTAATTCTTTGAAGTTTCAAAATTATATATGTGGGAATTTCCTAACAGATTAGACCTGTCTCTTTGTTCAACGGTGCTGGAGACCACCAGAATTCAGTGAGTATTGGGTAAGAGCAGCTCTATGTTCTGCTTCTCTTTCTGGAGTTTTCTTTTACATGTAGATGTTACATATTATTACTTCTTCATTAACCATTTGATACATTTAAGAAACCTTTTTTTTTTTAAAAAAAAATTCAGTATTAGAATATCTTCATTATTATTTTATTTGTTGGACCCCAAGTTCCCAGAGTTCATTTTCAGGTAACATTGTAGGTTGAAACTCTATCCTTGTTCTTTTGGAGTTCATGGTAGAAGTAGGAAAGGGACATGTGACTTCTTATGTAGTTAGCCTTGGGAAGGAACACTGGGTAGTGCAGCATCTCAAGATCATTGATCACAAGATCAATATCTTGTGGTGAAAGAGAAATCCGGGGGGGGGGGTCTTAGGCAACCTCTGTTTCTTACGAACAGCATTGTTTGGTCTTCATCTTGCTTTCAGTTCAGAATATCTGACTTCACCATTGATATATATAGAAGAGCGAGTCTCACTGACATTAACTGACTTGTTCATAATGTCAGCCATAAGTAACAAAAATTACAGTTTTTGTTCTGAGGGTTCACTGATTTTTTTAAAGCTATGTCTAATGCTGTTGGGTAGCAAAATATATGATACGAAATGTCCTATGATATATTCCCAGAGAGCGTAGTCCTATGAACCTATAACAGAAGGTACCTGATCAATGCCTATTCACCATGACAAAGATGGTATATTGTGAAAAAACACTTAGAAATTCTCCAAAAATATGTTCTTGTTTTCCTTCCATAGGAAAACTAGCCAGAGAAGGGGAGATTTTTCAGACACTATCATAGCTAAGATAAAACCTCAGCAAGGCTGCTAATAATATGTAAGGGGGGGAGGGACTGCTAGAATTCTGTCACTGATTTCTTCCCCTTACAGAGTGCTGAGATTTCCCATTTTATTGGTCTGACAGGTTCCATGAACATTTGATTTTTGACTCTTGTTTTTTTTTTTCTTTAAGAGTTAGAATAACTTTGAGCAACTTTAGTGTCTTATATTCATCCAAAACTCAGTGTCTGTGTCTCTGGACCTGATGAATGCTTCTTTCTGATTTATTGATAGTCAGTGTGAAAATTTATCCATGCTTAATTCCATACTGTACATGATGTATGTAAGTACAGTCTGAGATGTATATATAAAGGAACCAAGAAAAGCAATCTTACAAGAAAGAGAAAGTGAAATATATTTCTTCAGCTCTCTTTGCAGATGCTGCTCACAGTGTGAAGTTAGATCACTTGGCTATGTACCACATTTCTCACATAAATAACAACATTGTACTGATTAATTCACTGGGCTCCTATAAGGATTAAATGAAACAAATTATGCACAAAATTTTTAAGTGCATATGATATACAATAACCAATAGATACAAACTAACACTAGTGATTTTGATTATTAGATTTTTGGTTTGGAGTAATTAGCTGTCTGGTATGGCATTCCTGAAGAAGGGATCGAGACGTTTTTCTGCCTTTTCTAGATTTGCCTGTATATACTTCTAGAACTGAGCTGCATATCTGATTGACACTAGAGTACAATTTAAAGGGGAAAGAAGATTCTTACTTCTTCTATATTCATTTTATATGTGTATGGTTTTTTAAATGTTTATTAATTGCTTTAAATATTTCTGATACAGCCATAGTTTCTTACTATCTAAATACAGTTGCCCCTTGACATAGTTGACAAAGCCATAAAATGAAACATGGAATCAAAAGACTTCAACAGAACCTGTGCTACTGCTCAGTCTTCCCCTAGTCTAGCTTTCAGTAAGCTGTGGTCTTCTTTCTTTATAGCAACCACAGTTATGAGTCTCCCTTGTGCATGGAAATGACCATTGCACTTCTTAGTGTGAGCTCTTCAACTACTCTACCCTTGCTAAAATTAGTACTGACGTCTCACAATAAGATGGCAGATTCTAAAGGGTAGATGTCATATGCACACTATTCTGCAAATGTGGACAATCCAATTTGTGTCTTTCCACAAAGTCAGAATGTATGGAAAAGAAAGAGGGTTAGAGGGATTAGCCATTTCAGTGACAATAGTTTGTCATCTAATCTGTCTGCTTTGGTAGCCTTGCTGTGGTAAATGCAGGCTTTTTTATTTCAATCAAAATTCTAGTACTAATTTTCATGTCACAGAGCACACAGTAAACATATCTATATACCTACATGCATCTATGTGAGTTACAGAATAAATGTGCTGTAAAGACACCACAGCAGATTCAAGAGGTTTTATAAGTGGGCTGAGAGAATACCCAAAATACAATCAACAAACCACAAGAAACTCAAGAAGAAGGAAAACCAAAGTGTGCATACTTTGTTCCTTCTTAGAAGCTGTAACAAATACCCATGGAAGGAGTTGCAGAGAAAAACTATGGAGCAAAGACTGAAAGAAGGACAATCCAGAAACTGCTCCACCTGGGAATCCTTTCCATATTCAATTATCAAATCCAAACACTATTGTGGATGTCAGCAAGTGCTGGCTGACAGGAGCCTGATAATAGCTGTCTCCTGGGAGGCTCTGACAGTGCCTGACTAAAACAGAAGTAGAGACTCACAACCATTCATTGGACTGAGCATAGGGTCACCAATGAAGGAGCTAGAGAAAGGACCCAAGGAGCTGAAGGGTTTGCAGCCCCTTAGGAGGAACAACAATATGAACTAACTAGTACCCTCAAAACTCCCAGGGACTAAACCATCAACCAAAGAGCACACATGGTGGGACTAATGGCTCCAGCTGTATACATAGCAATGGATGGCCTAGTTGGTTATCAATGGGAGGAGAGGCTCTTGGTCCTGTGAAAGCTCTATGCCCCAGTGAAGAGGAATGCCAGGACCAGGAAGTGGGAGAGAGTGGATTGGTGAGCAAGGGGAGGGGGGAGGAAACAGGGTTTATTTTTTGTTTTTGTTTTTATTTATTTTTTGATTATTTTTTTCAGAGGGGTAATCAGGAGAGGAGATATTATTTGAAATGTAAATAAAGAAAATATCTAATAAAAAATGAAAAAAAAATAAGTGGGCTGAGACAGAGTCTTTATTGGTAAGAAAACAAAGCAGACTAATGCTAGGATGGAGCTGTTAGAGTCAGATTTGAGAACAAAGCTTCGAGTTCAGCTGCAAGATGAAAAACCAAACGAGGATCTGAGAGCAAGAGATGGTTTGGAAGCAGAAAATGGTTGTCCCCATTCACGTGAGGGAACAGGTAGATGGGGATCGTCACATGGTCTGGGTTAACGTAGAACTGAGGCTCTAGGGATAGTCTGGGTGTCTTCTGCTTCTCGGTTCTTGAAAACAGACCAGGTATCAGATGATGGGTCACTGTGAAGTCACAGCACTAGAGTGTTAGGCTCTGTCACTTTATGTCATCTAGGTGAGTGTTAAGCCTCTTCCTTGGTCTTGCACATCAGATAGGTTCTTGTGCCTGGTTTCCCTGATGTGATCATAATGTGTGTGTGTGCACCCAAAGCCTTAACGCATCACAATAACCTTCTAAGGTAATTTACTTTCCATTCCCAAGAACAAGTCATTTATTAAGAGGGTGCCTGACAGATGGTGTAGTCTCTGGGTCCACCCATGGGCTGTCGTCATCTTTGTTCCTCAAAATGGAGTTAAAGTTGCTTTAAAGTGGAATTGAATAGAACAAGGCACAGCCTAGAAAGTGATGGTTTTACAGAATATAAAGAGAATATATAGAGTAGAGCATGACCTAATCTGAACAGGCAGCTGACCAGTTTGGAGTGTCAAGTTACACAGAGGAAGAATACCTGGAGAGTTCTCTGGAACCAACTGGGAAAGCGCGCGCTCTCCCTCTCTCTCTCTCTCTCTCTCTCTCTCTCTCTCTC
>NW_022196905.1:36930162-36939493 GCF_008632895.1 Mastomys coucha | reverse complement strand
TCTCTCTCTCTCTCTCTCTCTCTCTCTCTCTCTCTCTCTCTCTCTCTCTCCTTCCCTCCCTTCTCCCCCACCTCTCTGTTTAAAAACAACTACAATAAACCAAACACAAACTTTGGTGCCTTTAGCTACTGAGTTATAAGGGTTTGTTAATTTGTTATAATAGCTCACCTTTGGTTGATAATGTCTATTAATTAATGTTTCTGAGAGCCTTAAAAATAGACTAATCTTTACAGTATAATAGAGTACATTACCATGAGGTTTCTTGTTCTTTCAAACAATTAAACAAGATAATATATACAAGTTATTCAGGTATAAAGTAGTTGCTTCATATGTATGGATATACATAGGTATGTAAGGGACAGTTTCTGCTGCTGTGACTGAAATGCAATGCATGGGGTCTGAGGATATGGCTCAAGGGTTAAGACCACACTATGTAGATCCAGAGGACCTGGGTTTGGTTCCTGGTACTTACTTAGTGACTCACAACTCCATTTCCAGAGATCTTAGAGCCTTTTCCTGATACCCGAGAGCATTGCACACAAAGGTGTACCTGCATACGTAAGGGCAAAACACCTATACACATAAAGCAAACAAAAATAAATGAACTGCAAGCTCAAAGCATAGATACTGAACTACCAGCAAGGTGAAGCCTTAAGCTCTCAAAGTCTGCTCTTGGGGACCAGTTATTCAAATGCACTAGGCTGCAAAGAACTTTTTTTTTTTTTTTTTTTTTTTGAGGCAAACTACTGTATTGACCAAGTTCACTTTGTGCTGTCTAAATTTTCGTGGATGTGTGGCTTTTTACTGGAGGGTGTTTAGCTTACCAGGAACCACACTCTTCAGGAAAATGGACTCTCTCTCTTCCAGCTAACAATTGTCAATAGTTTCATTCAAGGGCTCTCTCTCTTCCTCTGTTTCTCTTTCTCTGTCTCCCTCTGTCTCTATCTGTCTGTCTTCCTCTGTGTTTCTCTGTGTCTCTGTCTCTTCTCAATCTCTCTCCACATAAAGATATATTTTTGCTGCTGTGATTAAAACATAAACCTGGGGAGATGGCTCAAGGGTTAAGACTATGATCTGCAGTTCCAGCGCCAGCCCAGTTCCCTTTCATTGCTAGGGCTCTGTCTTGCTTTGGGTTACACAGCTCTTGTGTATACTGTCAGAAACAGTGTAACTTCACATGTACTGTGGCTGCACTGCTGTGCCAAGAATACAATTTCCCTGTAGTCGTGCACCACCTCTGACCCTTCCATTCCTTCAGTTCCTTCTTCCACAGTGATCCTTTGGAAGGAAGAGGTGATGTGTGTGTGTGTGTGTGTGTGTGTGTGTGTGTGTGTTTGTATATGTGTATATGTAGTCTCCTTATTTTCTGAACTTGAGTTGGCTTTTCCTTTAAACCTGTATTTCAGGGTTCAAATCCTTGTGTGTGCAATCAAGCCTTTTTCCCACTCACCACAGCCCATCCCATGAGTTTTGGTTGTTTTCCCTTAAGAATCATAGATGTGATCTCTGTCCTTAAAGTAGCTGCTTCACATTGAACTTCATAGAACTTCTTCACTCCCCACCCTGCAGTCTTTTTTTTTTTTTTTTGAGTCTTGCTACAAGGATTAAATAAATACATGTTGATTTGTTGGAGTTTTCTGCATCCTATACATCCTTTCAAGTTTCCAAAAAGGACATTCAACCCAACAATAAGATATTTTGAAAACTCTGGACTTAAAATGGACTTACATATTCCTATTTCTCAAGCAGAGTCAGCACAACTTAGAGTGCTTATATCTAGGGCTAGAAAATAGATTACTCTCCTTTAGATAGATGAAAGAAGGAGCCAGCGTGTATTAAACACAAACTAAGCTATTTATGTCTGCCACATGTTAATATCTTGGGACCTGACTAATTTGAAGTTAGTAATATATGGTTCAAAAACATCATCAATGTGAAAATAGTCCTACACTAAAGATTTTTATCATTTTTTTCTCTCCTCATCTCTTTTGGTTTGCTTATTCAACACATTTAACTTTTAAAAACCTTGACTGAGGAAGACATAGATAACTCATGAAAATAGTGAAAAGCTGTGGTAAGCACCAATCCTAATCAGGACCAATTTCTCTGCTTAATGAGATGGTAGGCATATGAGTTGTCATAGCATTATGATGGCTACAGTGTGCCATATTCTTACGTTGTCAGTGTTATCCAAATTAGCCTAAATCTTTTCTAATTCAGTTTTCATCAACTCACAGGGCACATGGACTCTCAGGAGGCCAGCCACTCACAAATTCTAATCAACCAACAAACACACTCACCAACTGCTTAGAGACCTGTCAGGTTCTTTTGTACTGAGTTCTATTGTGGGCAGGGGATATATATGGCGTAGCTTTTATATGGAGCCTGCATTCTACTAGGCAGGAATACTGGTAAAATGAACAAATATGTTTAGTGCTAAGGGGAACATGGAGTGACAGGGATGATAGGGAGGGCTGAAGTGTGTCAGGGTTTGCTAATTCAAACAGGCTGGAGGTAGGGGACAGGGAGAGGACTCAGTAAATGAAGATGCCTGCTGCCGATTCCAACCACCTGAGTTCAATTCCTAGGATCTACACCATAGAAGAAGAGAATCCACTCCTTCTAAGTGCCTTCTGACCCCCACATACATGCTATGTTGTAAGTGTGAATTCACATATACATGGATACATGCTCACACATATTCAAATCTAGTAAAAAAAAATTAAACAGTACTTTTAAGTACTGGGAAAGAAAGGTGGAATAACTTTCTAACTACATTATTAACATATATATTGTATATATTATATATATATATATATTCTATTAATAAGATGCAAGTAGATAAATCTAATACTTTTAACCCAATTGCTTGAAGTTCTCTGAATCTTTTACGAAAGTAAGTCCTAGGACAAATCAACAGACTAGAACTGCTCACTGATACATTCTATAAGATTCTGTGGTTTCAAGACACAGACATTTGCCTTGAATTTTTTTGAGCAGGTAAATTCTGTATCTTTTGAAAACCAGAGGGACAGGGCCCCTTGTCCCTGGTGACTTGAATGTTACTGAGGTCAGTTATATGCAGGCTTTGGTTGTTTTTGTATCATCTGCCCCATCATCTGCTTAGGGTCTGATAGTCAACAATACTGGGCCCAGTGCAGGGAGACGCAGCAATGTTCTGGCCTTTCCTTACTCTAAGCACTCCGGAGCTGTCAATATCCCTGCTTCTGTGTCTTCTGTCCTTTCAGTATTTGTTATGCAGTCTGGTTTGGACAACCCTTGGGATGCTTCCTTATTTGTGAGCTTTTTGAGGAGCTGTAAGAACCATGCCTGTGTGATCCTGGACTTTTCAGGAGGACATTATGGCAAATAAGTAATCCTTATTGCTTGTTTTAGCTACTTTTCTGTTTCTATGACAGGACACTAACAACTAGCAGCTTAGAGGAACAAGCTTACAGTTCCAGAGAGCTACTGCCCATCACTGTAAAGAAGTCATGGGAGAAGCACATAAGGTCAGCCTACCCCAGTTTGTTTCAGCTATACAAGAAGAAGAAAGCAGAGAACAGAAAGTGGGGCTGACCACCAAAACCTCAAATCCTTATCCCTCTAGCATACTGTCCAGCAGGTTTCCATCTCCTAAAGGTTCAACAACCCCCCAAAACAGCTGGAGACTGTGAGGTGTTCAACAAATGACCCTATGGGAGACACTTCAAAATCAGACCAAAACATTGGTGCATTTATCTTGCTGGATTATGTGGGTTTGGGGGATGTACTGGTTGGTTTTGTGTGCCAACTTGACACAGGCTAGAGTTATCACAGAGAAGGGAGCTTCAGTTGAGGAAGTACCTCCATGAGATCCAGCTGTGGGGCATTTTCTCAATTAGTGATCAAGGAGGTAGGGTCCCTTGTGGGTGGTGCCATCCCTGGGCTGGAAGTCTTGGGTTCTATAAGAGAGCAGGATGCGCAATCCAGGGGAAGCAAGCCAGTAAGGATCTTCACTCCATGGCCTCTGCATCAGCTCCTGCTTCCTGAACTGCTTGAGTTCCAGTCCTGACTTCCTTTGGTGATAAACAACAATATGAAAGTAAGCTGAATAAACCGTTTCCTCCCCAACTTGCTTCTTGGTCATAATGTTTGTGCAGGAATAGAAACCCTGACTAAGACAGGGGACTAGAAAGGCCCTGAGCTGCTGCCACTATGGAGTGATTCTCCCCAAGTTTTCAAAGGACACGCTTAGGGCTCTAAACTGCACTGAGCTTGATCAGGTGTCTGGAACCTGCATCAAGTGTGCCAACCTGTTATGTCAAGGAAACCAACTCCAGTTTCCAGTACTCTGTAAGGAGAACTCAAACAGTGGACTGGGACTCTCTTCAGTGCTATGGAATCCAGATTTTAATGCAACATTTTATTTGGCATTTTAACTCTCATTTTCTTAATCTTGAAAATAGAGGAGAGGGATTTTGGTAAGTATTAAGTGAGATTAAGTTTGGAAACTCCTTGTTAGGTTCAATTTCAATCACTGTTACTCTAAGTACTATGCTATTGGAGACACTAAGAGGTTAAAGAATTTCTCAGAACCAAAACAAACAAACAAAAAACATTACAACATTGTTGAACACTCTTTGTATTAGACAAAAATAATCACAAAAAAATCGCACAACCTTAATTGGCACTTTTATCTGCAGAACATTGATACGATTGTAAATTTAGCTCAGAAGATAAGGAAACTATATCAAATTTCAAAATGTTGAGGGGGAAGCAGCCCTTCTACTACATACAATAAGTAAATGAAACTTAAATCTTTAGTCCTGTAACATTTAAACCCTGATTTTAATTATCTCCAGATCTGATGATTATGAGTCAGAGTTTTCATAGTGGTTGTAATTTTAGTCCTACTAGTTGTCTAACAGAATTAGCTTCATGTGACAGATGCATCTATATTGAAATGACTGCTGAGTTGGGGGGTGCAGTGAGATCTAGAGTACCTAAGGGACCTTAGGTACTGAAATGTTTAGTGTTGAGCTTCTTAAAGGACTTTTGTTTTTGAACAGTTGTGTTTCTTACTGGAATTTGCCCAGCATGACAATGAGCCGAGATGTCTTTATTGGGTGCTTGTGATTTGTCATACTCAATGTAAAATGCTATGATGAAAGAGAGAAGAAGCACAGGAGGAGAGACGATGGAAAAGTTAAAGAACTCATTGTCGGGTAACGTTTTTTCACATTTTCTTTACATTTTCAATTGTTAATTCCATACTTGTGGAGAGCTAAATGCTAGCAGGATATTATATTGTCATTTTTCTATGGCCCATCACTGGCCTTATATTTGAAAATACTTGTTCCATACCTGCTCAGATACTTGAAGATCAGACAGCTCTCTGTGCACACAGAAAACCTTGAACTCCATGGGAGATTTTCTCATTGCTGATTGGTTGTAATAAAGAGTTGATGGCCAATAGCTAGGCAGGAAGGAGGGGCTGAACTTCTGGGCAGAGAGAATAAAGCAGGTAAGGAATAACAAAGGAAAACTCAGAGAGGCACAGAGGGAATGGATCTCAGTGGAGCAGAGAAAGGTGGGTTGTAGATTAATTAGTCCACTAAAGTTTAGAGTAGCCAGGAGACTGCCCAAACAAAAGGCCTAAGATTTAAACTATATTCAAAGTCTCTATGTCTTATTTATACCACAGGGTCAGAGTCAGAGAAAGTCCCACTATAACTCATTAGTCTCTCTCTCTCTCTCTCTCTCTCTCTCTCTCTCTCTCTGTCTCTCTCTCTGTCTCTCTCTCTCTCTTGTCTCTCTCTCTGTCTCTCTCTGTATGTGTGTGTATACCAGAGTTCACTTGTGTTTGCATACTAAAAAGTCGCATTTCCTCATCAGAATCTGCTGTGATGAGGAAATGATAATAAATGAGAAAATTTGAATTTATTACTCATCAAATTATGACAGTGGTGGGATAAATCTGTCAGGTCAAGTTTTAGATGTCAGTGAATTACCTTCAATAGTTTAACTACATACAGGTAGAGACACAAAATAGACCCAAATTTCAACTGATGGATATACATGAAAAGAATGCAGGACCCCATCAAGTTCAAAGTCTTCTGAATTAGCAGAAAAATGACTTTTTTCTTTATGAATCTCTAAGTACCAAACACAATCATGAGAGTATACAGGGAAAACAGATGTGTAGAATAAAGTGTATGGTGCTGGGGACACTGGTGTAAGACAAGCTCTTTCTCAAATCATAGAGCTTCTGTGCTATGCAGTGCATGAAACAGAAGGCTTAAAACTATAGATGTAGTCATAATAATAAAATTTTGTAGGAAATCATCCTAAATCAAACTAATTTTGTATCTATCAATATATTTTCATCATTTTATATGCACACAGTGTTTATAAGAATTCAAACTTGTAACTACATAATCACATGTATTATTAGAAATAACTCCTTCACTGAGGCACTAAGAAATGTGTCTGAAAACAAAGAACCTGAATAGCTAAATAGTATCCATCCTCTGTATGCCAGTACAGAGAGGGAGATCTTCTCATAGACGTTGTCTCTCTAGCATCAAATAAAATGACTGGTATCTGGAAGAGAAATGAACAGTAGCATTTAACTGTCAGAGCCAGGTGCATATAATTAGAATACTGCAGTTCAACCAGAGTGACAATAAGAATAGGTGGTCTTGCTGCAGATGGACAGATAAGCCGATTGCTACCCTCCCTCCCTTCCTTTTTCTGTCCCTTATTCCTTCTCTTTCTCCCTTTCTTTCTCTTCTTTCCTTTTATCCTCTGGTTAATAGAAGCTGAGCATTAACTATACTGAAGAAAATCACAATCTCTCATTTAGATTTAAAAAAAACAAACAATTAATGAATAGACAAATTTCAGCTTCCCAGGGCAGTTAGAATGGGTTATGGATGAAATTTAATGCAGTGTATTCCCTCTGATATTATTTTTTAGTGTTTGAGAAGGTTCTTTAATAGATTCTACTCTGTGAAGCACTCAAGCATTTCTGAATAGTCCCAGGCAGTAACAGATCGTGCCATATACATTTTGTACACCTCCTTTGTGGATCTTTGACCACCCTTTCCTACTGCAGCAGAGGCTTCCTTTTATTCAGCAAGTTGAGTGGCGTCTTGTCTCCTTTGATGATCAACTGTGACATGGAAAAGAAAGCAAAATGAACCTGTTCATCTCCAACTTGTTTCTGGTTAGGTTTTTCCATCACAGCAATAGAACACTTAACTAATAAAGTGCTCATCAGGAACATTGGTCTATGTGTTTCTTCTTTTGCTTCTGTGTACTTATCTGGCTTTCATATTAGAGTAATCCTGGCTTCATAAAAGAAGTTTGGGGTGTTTCTTGTATCTATTACGGAATAATTTATGAAGCATTAGTTGTAGGTTTTCTTTAGATGTTTCATAGAGTTCTGCCATGGATCCATCTAGAGTGTTTTTAGTAAGGAGACACTTATCAGAGCTTCAGTCTCCTTATTTGTTACAGGTCTGTTTAAATTACAGACCTCATCTTAACATAACTTTTGAGTTCAGATGCAGCCAGAAGTCCATACATTTCTCTTAGGACTTTTTCACCTTCGTGGACTATAGGTTTTGAAAGTCTGCCCTTATGATTTCCTGAGTTTTTCTGATAGCTTCCTTTAACCTCTAATGTTATTGTTTTATTTCTTCCATATTTTTCTTTCAGGTGAGTATTTGTCAACCTTGTTTATCTTTTTCAAAGAACCAACTCTCCATTTCATTGATTTTTTTGTATGTTTTGTTTATTTTAATTTTATGAGTTTCTGATCTTGTTTGAATTTATTTCTTCTCATGCTTTTGGGTTTTATATATTTCTGTTTTATTTTTCTGTTCTCCAAAGATGCAGTATTGAGTTTTTTATGTGAGTTTTCTCTGGGTGTTTAATTTATGCTGTTAGATCTCTAAGCTCTCTTACGAGTATTTTTATTTTTATTTCCAGAGATTTTGGTATGATGTTTTAACTTTCGATTGGTTCTATGAACCTTTAAAATTTCCTTCTTGGTTTGTTCAATGATTCATTAATCTTTGAAGAATGTATTATTTATTCTGTATGAGCTTGTATGTTTTTTGGATGGTTTTGTTTTATTTTCTTCTTCCTATTGATTTCAAGCTTTATTTGATTGTAGTTAGGTAGAACACAGGGCATTATTTCAATTTTCTTTCATTATTGTGATTTGTTATATTTTCCAATATATTATCTAGTTTTGTAGAAACTTCCATGGGTTGCTTGAGAATAATGTGTACTCTGAAGTGTTTGAGCGGAAAATTCTGTGATTACCTGTTAGGTCTGTTTGCTGTACAATGTCATTTGACCCTGCTATTTCTGTTTATAGTGTGTTTGGGAGATCTGTCCATTGGATAAAGTTATATATGAAGTCACAATTACAGTGTTGAGGTTAATCTTTGAACTCTAACTTCAGCAGTGGGTGTTCTAGGGGAGTTAACAGCAGGTAGTGTATGCCATGGAGTGGTAGACTATGGCCTCTGAACTAGGGAATAAATGGGTGCTATGTAGCAGGCTTGAAATGTGAGTGTGTTTGAATGTTCATCCATATGGCAGTGGCCACTGACCTGTGGAACTCTAGTTAGATCATGATAAGGTGAGCAGGAATAGAGTGACCAGGTTTGCAGAAGTATGGAATCCAGTTGGGAAGGTTTGTGCAGGCTCCATAAGCACTCTCACATGCAGGGGGATGAGTGTTCTCTGATCTAGAAGATTCAGAACATGGTATCCTGATGGTACCCTGATACAATAGGTTAGGGTGCTAAGATGGGAGTGGTTGAAGCAGCCTCTTATTGAGTGAGTAGATTCTCCACACAGGCCTTCAGATGACAAGGTTAGAGTATTAGAGGTACATGGAAGTGAGGGTTCCCTCTACCCGCGGAGTGATCAAGTTCATGGTGTAGGTCCTCAGACAATAGGAATGGAATGCTAAAGAACAGGGTAGGTGAGCATTTTATCTGGGAAACAAGAGGGTCCTGGAATGGAAGCCTTAAATGCAAGAGAAGGGTGGGTGAGTACTCACTCTGTCTGCAGAGTGAACAGGCAGTTGATGTAGGTCCTCGGGATGGGCTGGAACTGCCAAGGAAGAGAAAGGTGAGCCCAAACTGCAGAGCCAAGGGCAAAGTCTTACAAAGACAGCAGCCTCAACGTTCTAAGATGGTAGAGCTAAAATATCAGAGAGAGGAGAGGGTAGGGAATCTATCTGTAAAGTTAGCTTTGTGAACCCTTTATGTAAGTGATAGGACTCTTGGAAGTCAGGTGTCTTTTCTTTTCCTTTTTTTTTTTTTTT
>NW_022196905.1:36859032-36930148 GCF_008632895.1 Mastomys coucha | reverse complement strand
ATTTTATTTTATTTTATTTTATTTTATTTTATTTTATTTTATTTTATTTTATTTTATTTTTGAGACAGAATTTCATTATGTAGCCCTGGCTGTCCAGGAACCTACTTTGTAGACCAGGCTAGCCTGCTTCTGCTTCCCTAGTGCTGGGATGAAAGATATGCAACACCATGCCCAGCTCACAAATAATTATTTTGCTTAATTTTCATTTTAATATTTCCTTTTAGGGGGGAGGTCCAGACACAGAAGGACTGGGAAATGAGCGTGATAGAGATGGATTATGTGAAATTCCTAAAGAATCAATTGAAAATCACCTCTGAAAAACACGGACGATTCTGTATATCCTGCAGTATCAAATACTCATTCAAGATTTAGTTCTTTGTGTAAATGGAAACAGGCAGAACAGTGCTAGCATTATGCAAAGTTGCTTTCCTCTTTAGTAAATGGAAAGTTATATCAAAAAGAAGAAAGAGAAAATAGAAAGTGGGATTTGGGTGCCCAAAGGAGAAAAGGGCACTGCCTCCATGCTGTCAGGCTTTCATGTTTCCTGAAAGCTTTTGAGGTGCCTAGAAGGGGAAAGGGTAATATGTGCAGGCAAGCCAGAAGGAGAAGAGATTTACTAGCTGAAAGTACCCTGGAAACAGGCAGAGAGATAACGGGAACAAAAAATTAAAGGAACTTAATTTTATTGACAGTATGCTAAAAAAATAGGCTTGAAACCACAAAACAGTATACTTCTTTCCATTAAAATTGCATTTATACATGGAAACAATAGATTTCAATATTTCAAGAGGAGAGGCAAGCTACTGCTTAAAATATAAAATTATTCCTAGGAGTATCGAGCTACACTTTATTGTGATTACACAGGCCACAGAAAGATAATATTTTAAAAGCCAAACATTTGGCTCGGCAGTGGTGGCACATGCCTTTAATCCTAGCTCTTGGGAGGCTGAGGCAGGTAGATTTCTTGAGTTCAAAGCAGCCTGGTCTACAGAGTGAGTTCCAGGACAGCTAGGGCTATACAGAGAAACCCTGTCTAGAAAAACAAAAACAAAAAATAAAAAACAAAACAAACAAAAAGCCAAGCATTTGAAGGATCTGTAGGCATTAAAATACAAACAAAGGAATGCAAGGTAAATGAATTTAACTGTCAGCCATAAATTGGGCTAAAAAAGACAGGCAGTAGGTACTTTTAGTGGCGCACAAGGGGAGAGTAGGAAACTCAATTTCTTCTAGTGCAGCAAGAATAGATGAAGAAATGGAGAGCGATAACACATATGTCCTTTGAATCTCACATTCAGCCCATGGCAGGATCTCTGGCAGGGTCAGATATTGGAGTGAGATAGGAGGAAACCTTGCCTAAAGAAATGTATTTATTTTCACTTCTGTAGAAAAGCTTCAAAGCAGCAATGATTTATCCTTCCCAGTTTCCTGAAACAAATCCTTACATTTCCAATTTGCAGTAGGAAGGTACTGTTGAAAGGCAGCTTGCCAGTCAAGAGACATGTGTAGTTTCAGAGGATGGAGTACCATAGCTGACACTGGGAAGTGAGAGAGCTCAAAGCAAGGGTGGGCTATTGGTTCAGAATTTTCTTGGTAACTTCAAGGTATGATAGAGTCTTAAAGGATCCACAATGGTCAGTGTGAACTGAGGATAAACCCTTCCTGATGGGGAGAGAAAATAAGTTGTGTAATGGCTGAGTTCACACAGGTAGAAACAACATACTACAGGTTACAGTAGCTACCACAGGGCCAATGGACCATGGGAGAAATTAAGGATGCAAAAGACCCAGCAAGTGGTATTTTGTGTCCTCTAGGCAAGTCACCTGAGAAAATCCATTCCCATAACTTCACTTATAACAGCATCATCTCCTGAACAGATGAATCCTTACCTATAAAGATCCAAAGAACTCACCCAAAGGTTCAGGGTATAGAAAACAAAAAACAGAAAAACAGTTACATGTCCATTTTAGTTAGGGGTGACTATTGCTGTGATGAAACACCATGACCAAAAGCAAGTTGGGAGAAAGGGGTTTATTTGGGTTACACTTCCACATCTTAGTCTGTCACTGAAGGAAGCCAGGACAGGAAATCAAACAGGACAGGAACCTGAAGGCAGAGGTGGATGCAAAGGCCGCAGAGGAAAGCTGCTTACTAACTTGTTCATGGCTTGCCTTACCTTCTTTCTAATAGAAGCCAGGACTACCAGCCAAGGGACGGCAACATCCACGATGGGCTAGGCTCTCCCATGTCAGTCAAGCCATACAAGCTTGCCTACAGCCTGATCTCATGAAGGCATTTTCTCAGTTAAGGCTCCCTCTTCTCTAATGACTCTAGCTTGTGTCAAGTTTACATAAAACTGGCCAGTACAGTGTCTAATCACATATAGTATTTAGATAGTATACTGGCATAGAGGATGTTGTATGAAAAAATTAATTTTGTGTAAATATGAAAGAGACTTTGTAATATTTGTTATTCCATATGGAATCATATGCTTTATTTCTTTGGCTCTTCATAGGCTTGTAGACAGTTTAATCACCTGACACATCCAAGTAAAATTCTCAAGGTCACCGTATGTGTAATCTATTTTCTGTTGCTGTAACAAAACTCTTGATGCTGGATAACTTATAAAGAAGAGGGCATTTAAGGCACAGTTTTGGAGATTCAAGACCATGGTTCCGACACTATCTGGTAGACAGGACCTTCGGATAACATCATATTGTGGAAGATGTCTTCATAGTAGCAGTGTGTGCAACGGACAGAGATCCTATAGTGAGTCAGAAACCCAGAAAAGATGTAGAAAAGTTATTCTTGCTTTTTCATTACAATGCCATTTACTCTCTATTTGAATTATTTCCAGAGGGATCTCTCCTAATAACCTACTTCACTAGGCTTCACCTCTTAAATATCTAAAATCACCATTCTGAGGAGAAGGCTTCAAACATGCAAACTCTTTATGGACACACTTAAATATTATCCAAATGATAGTGTTCATATCCATAGCATGATCATTTTGGAGCCATCTGTTCCAAGTATGAAACCTTCTAGAACAGTACATGTCTTAGCTAGTTAGGGTTTTACTGCTGTGAATAGACACCATGACCAAGGCAAGCCTTGCAAAGAACAACATTTGATTGGTGCTGGCTTACAGGTTCAGAGGTTCAGTCTATTATCATCAAGGCAGGAACATGGAGCATCCAGGCAAGCATGGTACAGGAGGAGCTGAGAGCTCTATATCTTCATCTGAAGGCTGCTAGCAGAATACTGACACCCAGGTAGCTAGGATGAGGGTCTTAAAGTCCACACCCACAGTGACACACCTAGTCCAACAGGACCACATCTTCTAATAGTGCCACTTCCTGGGATGATCATATACAGACCATCACAGTATGTAATATACCTTACATGCATTTGAAAGCTTAAAATATTCCTAAGATGTTCCAATTTGAAAAGAGCCCTAAATCTCAATAACTTCATACAAATAGTTGAATGCAAAATATTATTATTTTATATCAATATGTTTTTAACAATATTTTGGATATATTAGGCTCAATAAGATATTTCTTATTTGATCTGAATTTGCCTTCCTTATTTTATATTTCAAGATATGGTAGTAGAAATTGATGACTCCTTCAGGAGCTTAAAGCTTCAATTTGCAGTCTGAACATTTTTTTTGTTTGGTATAGACTATGACAAAGGACCAAGGGGCAGAAAAGATACATCTGACTTTACTCACCTAGGGAACCACATGATTTTCCCTTTAAGGCATCTGCAAAGTCACAGGGAGACTGGTAGATAATGACATTGGAATAAGGGATATTCATTGCAATTGGTCTTGGCTGGTGAAGATATGAAGTCACTCTTCCAGTAAATAAAATGGGCATTAATGCCACAATGGCTAGGTAGGGGCCATGATATAAAAATTTGTTTGTATAGGGAATCTTTTTCAATTTTGTCAAACACAAATGGATGTATATTCAACCATTTCATTTTCTTTCTATTCTAGAACAAACTTACAAATTCTTATTTCAAGAGAAAGACAAAGAAAAGAAAATCCAGGTTCCAGAGAAGTTTTTGAGTGACAGAAATTATTACATAGCATTTTGAATATATTAAATGGAAATGTATTGGAAACATATGCTTTGCATTTCCTTTTGAAAGACATACATGTTCTAAACTTAATGGGAAAAGTACTTGGCAGAGGGCTATCTTTGGGTTTCCAGATCCCTAGTGTTTTCACACATACCCATCTACAAACCATTTAGAGAAGGTTCTTCATATAGAAAAACAACTGCCTGTCCTCTATACTGCTGTGGGTACTTCACTATCGTATATTCAAAACTCCAGAAATAAGAATTTTCTTTAAATAGAAAGGTAGAGAGTTCAAAAAGTGGTGGACTAATCTGAAATCTGAAGGGGGGCTGTCTTTTCAGAATATCCTTAAAATGGAGACATGGACAGGGTTGTGGGGAGTACATAACATAATATCTCTCTCTCCAGGCTCTGCTTATTTTCAGGATGATATGGAACCATGATTAAGGCTGCCCTAGTGCTGAAATGCCTTTGAATATTGTGCTTTAACTTCAGGCCCCAGAAGCATCACAGTTATGTCCTCCTTCCTGAAGTGGCTGTCATCACACCTTTCCTTTGCAAACTTCATCTTGTCAGCTGCTCTCTCCTGCAAGCCTAGGAGATTCCTCTCACAGGAATATTTCCCCAGGATGCTTTTCCCAGTGGTTTCATAAGGAAGACATACTTTCCCATAAGGCATTATCAGTACTCTTGATCCTAATAACTGTGGTCCTTAGCTCTCTGGCCATGTACCTTCAGTGCACATAAATCCCTCCATGGAGTGAAAGATTTAACCATCTTCATCACAGCATCTCTAATTCTGCCATATATGATAGCAGTCATTGGTCACCCATATTTATATAGTTCTTCCCATGTTGGAAAATCACTGTGACTTAAAAACAAAGAAACAAAAACAACAAAACCACCATGGCAAAAGTCTTACAGAAGGTGGCAGGTGACGAGGAAATCTTAAAAGTATCTTACTATCACTCAGCTCAGATTCCAGGGCTAGAGAGTAGAGGCTAATATTTGTGCTAGGGACTAGAATTGTTTTCATCATCAAATATACCTGCTTAGATGAGTTTAACAAACACAGATGCTCAGGCCACAGACAGATAATTATAAATTTTAGACCTGAAATTATCTTGAGAAAAGTTTTCATTATAGTGAAGTCTGATGGTACGTCATAAAAAGTAGTGAGACTTTTAGCAAGAGTTTCTCAAAGAAGTAATTCCATATGTGATAAGGAAGAGATAGATGGAAGGCTGTAGATGAGATGCCTAAGCTCAATGAACACTATTGAACCCTTAGAAAAACCATGCATCTGTTTCATTATTTGCTTTGACAAGGATGTTAGCCATACTCAAAGCTTCTTTCTGTCCCATGCTGAAGGATGTCTTTTACCTCCTTGGAGATCAAACTTTTGTTCAAGTGCTTGCTGAATTTTTCTCTTGGAACTCCTCACAGGAAGTGGGTGGCAGTGTCTCTTAGGTGAGTCCTTGTGTCCTGCCTGCAGCCTTTGTATTAACATGTACTCATTGTAGGCAAGCTAATCCCTCTCATAAACTTCTCAGCTTAGCTCGCTTGTGAGATCTGTTAGGAAGATTTAACCTTTCCTTTTTTTACCCTCTTGGCACATACTCCATGGAACCCAAAGAATCATAAAGGATCTTAAGGACTTGGAAGGGATTTTCCATCACTAAGCAATTTTATTTAAATTTTCAAGCTTTTCTCTACCTTTCTTTTCTATTCCCTTTTTCCCCTCAACACCATTTGGGGCTCATGCCCCTAGGGACATGTAGAGAGCAGGAACATGGATGGAATTTTCCAAATTAAGGTGGTCTATTGGTTTTTGTTGCCAAGAAAACAGTAGAGACAGGAGTGTGCTGACATCTGGAAGAGGGTTTGGTTTTCAAGGCTAGAGCATTATATATTTCAATCTCCTTGAACACTGTGCATCTTTCATTCTACATTATACCCACCTGTTTCCAACTGCTAGCTTCTGTTGTTGGTAGAACATACATTTAACAGACTTTCACTAAAAATCTACAGAGAGAGATATTGTCCTGTAATTTCAGAGTAATAATTGTAGTGGGAATTCATAGGGCGATTCCCTGTATCAAATGTTAGATTAGCTCAGCAACATACGGGGGTGGAGCCAAGGTCTTTCTATACTTGTAAGCTAAAGATACTGAAACACAGTGAGGAAATGCATCTGTAACTCTTCACAGAGATAACAAGAAACAAGCAGACAGAAGAAATAGAATGAAAGCCAGGCAGTCTGGACTAAGATCATGACAAGAGTGACTGGAGTGGAGAGAAAATATCACAAGGCCTATTATATGTAAAGGAACAAACAAATTTTTACCTATAGTAGTTTTGTGAAGGAGCTGAATAAGAAAATCAATGTGTAGTATACAACCTAGTCTTAAAAATTTGCTAATTAATCCTTAATTAATCCTTTAAGTATAATATAATTATCTAAGTTTATTATCAAGACAATAATTCTTGAGTGACAAGATATAAATTCACCTAGGAGTCAATCCTCTGACTTGTCTGTGCTGTAGTATTTACACTGGGGTATTGATATGAGAATACCCACCCTGAATGTTGGCCTCATCATTCTATAACCCATAGTCCTAAACTGACTAAGAAGAATGCTAGCTAAACACCAACATTCATCTCTCTCTGCTTCCTAATAGCAGAATAAAATCTTCCATAAGTTGCGTCTCGTCAGGCCTTTGGTCATAACAATGAGAAAAGTAATTAAAAAAATTATGAGAACTTTCAATTGACTCTCCAAGTCACTCAAGATATGAGAGATTTTATTAGACTGTTCTTTAAAATATACAGGAAAAGTTAATGCATATGTTATGCAAGGAGATATAAAATCTGGATGGAAATGTTTGGTGCCCTTCGCAATAAAGAGAGCTAATGTTTATTGAATGCTCACCAAATGTCAGCTACTACTGTAAGCTCTTTGCCTGTGTTACTCTCTCAATAGTCCTATGACTTAACTGCTCTATTATTTTACTATGATGGGTGATAAGGAGTAACTTGCATGGGGTGATGAGCAGAGCCTGGGAGGCAGAATAAGGCTTCAAATCCATGAAAACTGCCTCCAGATCCCACAGTGACATCATTAGCCAAGCCGTTTTACCTTCCCACAGTGGCAAGAGTCCCTAGTTCTGTGGTTATCCTTCTCCATGTCTGTTCTTTTGGCTATACAGCCATACACACTTTGGAACTACCACAAAAGTTTTATTTGTTAATTTGTCATTTTTTTCTTGAGGATTACAATAGAAGCTAAAAGAAATTTATAGGACAGACAGAGTGAGAGAGGAATATGTGTATAGCGTAAAGGTGAATACTTAATACACTTTCTGTTGTCTAACAGTTATCTATTTCATCCTGACTGTGCCTCCATAGATGAAGAATTCTGTTGACAGTTTTTCATAAGTGAAGGACAGATAAATATATACATATAGCTGGCTATGAGTACTGAAGACTAGCATTAAGAAAGACCTTGAAATAAGTTGTAGAGTTATCAATTGTTCCATCTCAGTAGCTTTCAGAGAAGACAGGTTTTTGAGAGTATCCTCTGATGTAGTAGCCTTGTGTTGATAGTAACGTAACAAATTAAAATATCAGTATGAGCAAAAGATCAGTCTGAAAACTGTTGGGTGATCATTAGTCAGGTACTTCTCCATTGCACTGTCTGAGGCAACAAGTGCTGTTTACTACAGGGGAAGCACGTTTCTTGACTTCTGTGCCATTTCTAGAGCCCTTCAGGACCAGGCATTATTAATCTCCTGGAGCTGATTCATATTGAACATAGCCCCCATGATGTTGACGCCTACATTACTATGATGCAATAAAGTCAAAGCTGTTATCCACAGCACATAAATCATGAGTCTCAGTTCTGCTCTCTAAGTGTGCAGTGTCTGTTACTCAACTGTTAGGTTTCTTTGAATTCATTCTTACTGGTATTAATCAGGCACTCAATGATTTCCTTACAGAAAGAATAGGTATAGCAATTTAAGATGGCATCCCCCCCCCTTTATGGTTGATTCCAGCAAACAAGCAAAGCACACCACAAGTCTGGGTTTTTGAAAGGCAAAATTGAGCAGGTGGGACTTCAGCTTTATAGTCTAGCCAAGGAGAACTCTGTGGCAGGACACAGACCTCCTTTCTGTTTGCCATTCAGTCCTTTTTCTGGCATGATTGTGGTCTTGCTGTCCAATTCTCTATGTCTGGAATTGGAAGGGACCACCCATGTACCTACATCAATGAGATACATGCAGGAGCCATCTGCATTCTGAAGGCATTTTCTTTCCATTCCTGGTATGACTGATAGATTAAAGCCAGGCTCATTCCTCGCTTAATAACCCACTAAGCAGGTTATAAAATTCATGTTTATGAATTCATCTCAGGCTGAATTCCAACCAGCTGTTAGAACTTTTTTTTAAGCACATGTATATTTGTATCATGGCTGTTAAATGAAATGTTTGCTTCTATTCTTCACTCGGCTAAAAATTGTCATTTAATTTAGTAATACAAGGAAAGTCTAGGAAATGGCATAGCTTACTGTACATTTTTTTCCTATCCTGTGTACTTCACAGAATCCATTCTTGTTTGGCTTTATATAGACTAGGTGCTTAGCTGAATGTTTGGTACCCACAACTTCTGTGGTACCCATAGAATACAGCTATATGTGTCTGTTACTCTACCTGACCAAGAAATGTTAACAACTAATACTTTAAAAAGATCTTTCCTAGCTGTATAAAAGACATATAGCCAGTAACTGCATCAGTCATTTGCTTAAGACTGTTATGTAAATGTCTTTAAATATTTATTTGTATATGTGTCTGAGTGTGTTTATAATACATCAAATATTTTTGAAGGCCCTTACAAGAAAAACCTGTGTCATAAGCCTTGCATGCATGTATTGGTCACCTTCTGCTACATATTTAATTACCACCACTTGTCAGTTTAAAACAGGAACACTGTTACCTGTCAGTTCCTGGGGATGAAGGTCTGTGCTGAGTCCTTGGATCAAGGACTCACAAGGCTGAAATCAGCTTGCCAGCTGGACTGTATTCTTTCTTGAAGAATTAACCAGAGAAGCATTGTCTTCCAGGCTTGTTTTCATACATCCAGTGGCTGTGTAACTGAGGGTCCTAGCTTACTACTGGATACCAAATTTAGGCAAATGTTGCCTAGTCCTGGGTCTGCCTGATGTGGTTCTCTTCATATGCAGTTGATAGCATGGCTATTTACTTCTTGGGAGTCAGCAGGAGTCTCTCTCTCTCTCTCCCTTTCTCTCTCTCCCTCTCTCTTCCTCCCCCGCTCCTTTACTAAAACAAAGTTTTCTTTAATGAATATCCCTGGAGCTTCTGACATATAGATTAGAAGCAAAGCAGGTATCTATCACACTGAGGAGGAAGGAGTTACATTAGTTATGATACCAGAAGGCAGAGGCCATGGAGGCCATAGTAATATCCTACATATCAAAATACATAACATCATTTATATCTTACAGAGTTAGATTCTTTTATTCCTATTAGATCTTAGTGACAGTAAACTCACCCATCCAGAAGATGATGTAACAAGTATATTTGACTGTAAAACATGGGATCTAAACCAAGGACTTACAATCCTACCCATGCTTTTGCTTTAAGACACAATGGAGATCTGCTATTTGCTGCATGTTGGACTCTCCTCCGATAGATGATTTTTTTTCCCCCTCTCATTTCATCCTGGCAGAAATCCTGGCTTTATGAATGAGACACATTATAATGAGAAAGGTTATTGCATTGCAACCTTAAACATGCTATTTTACTTCTCTGAGCTTCCTACTCACCTGCAAAAGGGTGTTGTGCTGAGTGGAGGATGGAACGGAGGAATGTGGTTTCGAAAAGGATCTAACCCACATTAATAATTCAATACCTGTGAGGCAGTATTGATTCAAAGACCAGTAGAATATGCCTGGATATCTGTTTAAAGTTGTTCAATGTGGCAGAATAGATGGGTCAGGTCACTGTTAGAGGACCTCTGCTACCTCTGCCTCTGGCAGATAATTGGACTATTTTATACCCACCATTCTGCAGCTTACGGCTTCTCATTTCACATGGTTCTGTTCACTTATTATCATAAGGGTCTTTTGGAGGTCACCAAAAATATGACTGGGTACCACAGCCATTGAATGCCATGAGTATTCTTTGTGCCATTCTTGGTTCTTTCTACCTATTCACCTCTTCCCTTTTTCTTTTTTTTCCCCTGTAGTTTCCCCTTGGGGACCAGAACTTGAACTGTAGCTATTATTTTTGCATCCCACTGTCCCTTTCACTAGGACTCAATAGTATAAGTTAACTAGAGCATCTCCCACTCCCCATTTACAAGAGAGTTCACAGGCCCTTGGCCAACAGCGTTTCCACGGGTAGATGATGTTTTGCAGCTTAGCCTGAGGAGCTTCAGGTGCAGAGAAGACTCAAAAGGAGTGTCTGTGGTCCGTGTCTGTGGAAGATGAACCCGAGACATCTTTGCTAAGCATGGCAGATTTTTCCAGGAGATTTCCTGAGGCTGACAGGGAGATGAAAATGAAGACCTGGTGATAACAGGGATTTCTGAAAAAAAGGTCTGAGCTTTGGCACTGGACCAGGCTGGGCTCCATTCCCAGCTCTTCGTCTTGCCAGCTGCATGACCTTGTTCAAGAAATCGCTCAGTACCTCTGTCAGTTTTCTCATCATCAAGAGGGGGGAAATAGTAATTCCTTCTGTAGACGCTGGTGTGATACCAAGCTGACGAAATCACTGCAAAGTGAGTCATGCACTGAAGATGTCAATGCTGATGGGGATAAAAATAAAGGATTGAAGTGAATTGCAAAGAATAAAAAAGAGAGTCAACAAATTAACAAAGTCCTAACCTTGAATGAACATGGAATTTACATTTTTATCTCAAGGCTATTACTGGTTTATCATCTTTTCTTTCCCAGAGCAGATCCTTTAGAAATTATGATAATACCAACCAAGTATGAATTGGAAGAAGGAAAAACTTTCTTTGATATATGGACCCCCTATTACTATTTTAATAGCTGTTCATATCAAGATGTAGGATCATATTGTGATGTAAACCTCCACCTACCTCTGAAGGTCATAAAATCTGGGTGTGCATTGAAAGCATTGGTACTCTGAAAAAACATAAAACATTTTAAACATCAGCCATTTATAACATTTGCAACAGCTATAGTAAAAAAAAAATAGTAATCACACATCCAAAGGAGGATCATGTGGATAAAAAGAACAAACTAAAATAGTAACAACTTGTGGGAAGAGTTCAGTATACTGAAGGATAACTTGATTTTGAAGATGTGATTGAGTCTTTGATGCTGATTTCTCATTGTGTCAACAAATGGATTTACTCAGATTCTACACTAATTTTTATGTTCTAGAGATAGGCAGCCCAAATTTATGTATTGTTTTCTATCAATATTATTTTAAAATTTTAATATAATGTGTAAGACTCATGAAATAGTCATTTCCATGTGTTTAAGTAATATTCTTCATATTAATTATTCTTTTCCTAATGTTTATTCTACCCTGCCTCCCCATTCTCTTCTCCATGTAAACTTATCTATCAGCACTCTAAACCTTTAGTTAGTTTGGTTTCCTACAATTTTTCATATTAGCTTACTGTTTGGCTTATCAATAGAACATAATTTCCTTCCAGTTTTTGTATAAAGAAATAATTTATCTAAGTTGATTCTTTCTCTAACCTGGCCTTGGCTTGTGCCAGAACAGTTTTAGAGAAGTCATCAAGAGAGCTTGGCTCAGGCCTTAAGTAGAAAAGATCGTTTTGTGTTAGTCAGAGTACACTAAACTATTCTATTCTCTGGAGAAAGATTAAGTGACAGATAGGACTCACAAATTCATGTGCAGAAAACAAGGATGAACTTCTTTCAGCTAAGAAAGTCCAATGACACATGGCCTTCTATGAATATGTCTTGGACTATGTCTTTATTAGTTTTTGATTACATGATCAAACCCTCTCATAGAAGCTTAAAGAGGAAGAGGTTTATCTGGTCTTATAGTTCTATGGGGACATAGTCCATAGACTATGTCTTCATGGCAGTGAAGACATGGCAGCAGGTAAGAAAGATATGCCTGAAGAAATAGGAGGCAGAGTGTCTACCTTGCATCCATACTCATGAACAGATAATGGACAGGAAATGAATCTGGAATATAAAGCCTAAAGACCAACCCTCTGTGTCCCATGTTCTCCAGTGAGGTTCAATTTTCTAAATGTTCCATAACCTTCCCAAACAGTGTCACCAGCTGGAGACCAAATGTTAGAACACATGAGCCTACAGAGGACATTCCACATTCATTCATAACATCCAGCCAATGTCTTCCTTGTTAGAGAAAATGTAACAAAGGCTGGTGGATTGTAGGACAGAGTAAAACTGATCCCTAGTAGAGGTAACCATAGATACTGTGTGATTAGTAGCATCCCAACAACATACTGTACCTATCTCTTCCTTAAAATAATCCCATTTGACAAGCAGGGGAGGGGTGTAGTTTTGTATCTTCAATGTCCTAATTAGGAAATATAGACCAAGGAGGATTCAGCTGTAGGCCTCCTCAGTCTGTTGCCCCACTTTAAACCAGTATTCTGTTTGTTCTCCTATGGAGTATAAATTGGCTCAATTTCATGAGGAAAAGAACAACCCCCTACCCTAGTCTCTTCTGGCAGATTGTTTTTTTTATGTAGATACTAAGTCTTTGTCATAGGAACATTTTAATTTTCTGAAATCTGGTATCTTCCATTTGGGTCTCTTTCCACTAGCTCTGAAAGCTATTGTAAAGAGAGGAAAATTAACTTTCCTTCCTGCTCTCCCATTTGCATTTTGCTTATTCGGCTGCTCTTCTGCCAGATCTCTGTGTTATTAAAGAATATTTTCTTATTCTAGTGCAAGCATCTGAAGTTTTAGGAAACAATATTCCTATATTTATCTCTCTCTCTCTAAGCTACTGACTCAGTCTCTCAGCACTGACTTCACCATCTGTACTCCCTACTGGAGCTGGGACTAGATCTGCACATGTTTTTACTTTGTCAGCTGTTGGGGTCCACCAGTGAAAAGCTAAAGAAAAGGCTTGAAGGACCATAGGACAGAAGGGGTAGCTGTCTTCTTGTTTGTAATGTTCTGTAACCATAGCAATGCACTTCCATCCCCACAACCCATAGCTGCCTTTTGCAGTTGTCCTCTTGCTCACTTTTCCATTATCTGTTCTTGTTGTTGTTGTTGTTGTTGTTGTTGGTGGTGGTGTGGGTTTCCAAATGCTCTAGCATGAATTTTACTGATTTCTTATGCTATTTCCTACTGTTAAAATGCCCAGTGGAAGCAGCATTTAAGAAACAAGAAAAACATAAAGAAGATTCATTCCCCACTGAAATGCCTTTAAGGCTCACTTCTCCCCTTTTCCTTTCCAAAGCCATAACAGAGTCTTCTGCAAAGTTAAGATTATTTTAGAATTGGACAAACCTGAATGTTGACACTTTAGAGATGTGATCTGTCTCCTGGTGAGATATTTGCCTGTGGACAATTTTAATCACAGGAGCTTTCAGACACTGAATTTTAGAGAAGTTTGCATTACATGGGAGTTTTATGGAAAAGAAGGCCATGTCTACTGAATTATGTCTGCTGTTATCTTGTCATATAGGCACTCGATATCCAGTGTGGATGACGCCTTTGTGTGGACCTAGAAGAATGAGTCCCAGCCCATTGTGATTCTTATTTCTGGATGACTTGTATTGGTAATAACATATCTGAGATTTAGTTGAGATGAGGGTGGTTGTAAACCCTTATCTCCCAGGGGCAAGTCCATTTACTCCTCTTCTTTATTCATTTTATTCATGAATTCTTTCATCTAGTCACACGTATTTCTATGCATGCATTTATTCTCTTATTTAATTTACTTTTCCCACTTTCCCTTAGATTTGTGTTTGTCCTGGATACAATACTAAAATGGAAGATATGGCAAGAAAATTAACAGGATACCAAGTTCAAGGGGCTCAGCAGAGAAGTGGGCAAGTTTTATTTGAATTAAGTCTGGACTCTAAGAGAAATAAATCTGGTTAAATATAGCCCAAAGTAGGTCTTTCATGAAAAGATGCAAATGTGCGTGTACATGAAAGGATATAAAATGATTAGGAAACTGCCTGGCTTAAAGTTAAGGCATGCTGGGAAATGTGAATGGTAAAATAGAATTAAAAGCTTCCTTTTGATTCCTTTCAGATAGAAGAGAAATGTACCCATTTATGATACTAAGTAGGCTTGTATTGCTTTCAAAATGTGTGATAGACACCATGATGAAAACCCCAAGTAGTAAAATTCAATGATAGCTACTAATAAGATCCTCTGATCTTCATTTACTTTCACCAATCACTGAAAATAATGCATTTTGTACACAACTGGTAAAATATCCATCTATCTATCAATTCCATAAATTCTTTTCCTAATCACAATTAGTTCAAATCTCTAATCAACTCCATAATTATAACAATAAAGAAGACTACCTTCAGTCGCAACTCAGCACATAACTGCAGAAACAAATGATTCAATATGAAATTTCAGTGACTTGTTATTAGTATTATTTCTGAGTCAGCATTGCCTGTTTTGGGAAGGTATGAGCAGAATTCCTAAAGTTGAGAACAGAGTGCTCGAAAAAGCAGCTGGTATAGACCAGAGATTTAGTAGGAGGCCATCAGACAAGAATAGGAGAGTGATAAAAGAATATTCCATAGGAAAATTCAACACTTGCCATTTTGGGAGTCTGCTGACAGTTTAGGATTTTGATAAATGAAGAAAGTTTTCATGATTGGATTATGGCTATGGCCAAAGGTCTGCAGAAATACCCAGGAGGCAAAATTCACAGGGTTGTTTATGTCATGTATAATCCTGGGAAAGTAGAAATGGACAGAGACATGTCAGAATTGCCACCTGGTATCACAATATACATTTCATCTGGCAAGTACCATGGAAGCAGGTATACTTGCGTGAAGCCTGATGATTATTAGTCTGAAGCTGCTTGGATATAGACAGATTTGGGGTTATTCCAATGATGTTCTTGCAATAAAGATGAAGAGGCACATAGATCTATGGTTGATGATGGTAAACAAGATATGGTTGAAATCTCTATTGATCTCAAGGTGTGCTTGCATGCATCAGCATCTGGTTTAGTAGAGAGACAAAGCTATGGAAGAAGACAATGAAGACAGCTAATTAAGCAAGTAAGGGGCAAGAGAAGCTTTTTGTTTGATTTGGATAACACTTCTTACTCTGGATTCTGAATAATAAGAAAAACAGTTGAGAAGTATATTAAAGAATGTGAACTCTGGTGGACTATGTAGCTCTCTGAGGATAGAATCATACTTGAAATTGGTAAGTTGAAATAATTTTCACTGTTAAAGAAATGAAGACTGTGTGTGGATAGGGTTCACATCTAGGTTTTTGATCATTTGTTTTGAATTTTTATTGTGTTTATTTCCTATCTTTTTCTCAGTTTTTCTTTCTTATACTTCTCTCATATATTACATCCTGACTTCAGTTTTTTCTCTATCCCCTCTCCTCAGTCTCTTGCCTCTACCACCTCTCTCCCCAAGATTCACCTCCACCATCACCTCCTCTCCTCCCCTCAGAAAAGTACAGGTCTCCTAGAGATATCAACCAAATATGGTAGGGTTGTTTGAATAGGTTTGGCCCACATAGATTTATGTATTTGAAGGCTTGGCCCATAGGCACTGGCACTATAAGGAGGTGTGGCCTTGTTGAAGGAAGTGTGTCACTGCTAGGGAGTGCTTTGAGGTCTCCTAAGCTAAATCTGTACCCATTATAGAACAGAGTCTCCTTCTGTAGCCTTAGCATCAGAATGTAGAACTCATAGCTCCTCAAGCACTACATCTGTCTATATACTGCCATGTTTCTCACCATGTTGATAATAGACTTAACCTCTGAAGCAGATAGCTAAAAAATGCAAAATTCAGATGATTCATTCAGAGAAAGACACATATCTCTATCTGTCTGTCTGTCTTATCTATCTATCTATCTATCTATCTATCTATCTATCTATCTATCTATCTATCTATCATTCTATCTATTTATACATTGAACCACAGATTCTTCTCCCAGTCCTTGCCCCCTGACTGCTCTTGTCTCACCTCTTTCTCTGTTTCACTTTAGAAAAGGGGAGGCTTGCCATATATATTAACCAGCTATGGCATATCAAGTTTCAGTGAGACTAAGCATCTGATTTCCTATTTAGGCTGGTAGCAGAGGCAACCCAGTAGAAGAAAATGGTCCCCAAAGCAGGCAACATAATCAGAGACAGCCCTGCTCTCACTCTTAGGAATTCCACAAGAAGACCAAGCTACACAACTGTAACATATGTGCAGGGGGGCCTAGGTCAGTCTTATGCAGGCTCCCTGGTTGGTGGTTAAGTCTCTCTACAAGACAATATTAGTTGATTCTGTGGGTTTTCTTGTAGTGACAATGCCTTCTTCTAGCTCCTACAATCCTTCTTACTCCTTTTCTGTGGGATTCCCCAAGTACTGCCTAATGTTTGGCTGTGGATGTCTTCATCTGTGTCGGTGTTTAGCAATTGCTTGGTAAAGGCTCTTGTGACAATTTGGCTAGGCTCCAATCTATTAGTATATCAGAATATCATTAGGAATCATTTCATTAACATTTATTTTTTGCCAGTCATGTTTGGTTCTATCAAAGGTCTCTGGGTTATCCAGACTCTGGGTACTAGCCCTCCAGGTGGTATCAGGGGTATGTTCCGTCTCATGGCATGGATTCAAGTTTGGCCAGTCATTTTCTGGCCACTCCTACAAAAAAGCACAGTTGTAAAAACCAATGATTATAAGATGTCTTAGTCACCAATTCTGTTTCATAAAAACCAATCACTGTGGGTATTTTATATTGATTTGTTTAATTGTTTATTTTCTTATTTACTTATTGTGTATGAGTGTCTGCCTGCATGTGTTCATGTATACCATTGCATACCTGCTACCTTCAGAGGCCAGAAAAGGGCATTGAATTTCCTGAAACTGGTGTTACAGATAGATATGAACTGCATTTGTGTGTGCTGGGAACTGATTAGTGTCCTGCAATGGCAACGAGTGCTATCAACCTCTGAGCCATCTTTCCAGTCCCACAATGGATATTGTAAAATTCAATTTTTTTTTAAGTTCACCAACTAATGTGTGTGTGTGTGTGTGTGTGTGTGTGTGTGTGTGCGCGCGCGCGCTCCAGTTTGCATGTTTGTGGGTGTACATATGTGCAAGTGCATATAGGGCCCAAACTTGATATTGGAATCTTTTTCAACAATTTGCCTTTCAATGGAACATGATCTGTCACTGGCCCATGTTATAACAATTACAGCTAGTTTAACTAGCCAGCTTGTCCTGGAGATTTCCTGTCTCTGCTTCCTGGATGTTGGCATTATTGACTCTAGGATTGGATGGTTTTGGGAATCTGGATTCCAGTCTTCAGTTTTGTCTAATAAGGTTTTATCTACTGAGCCACTTCCCCAGCTCTAAAGTGACTTTAGCAGAAGTCATGGACCATCTTTTACAGAAGATGGAGGCTGGGTACATGGTCCATCCATATTTCCAATTATGCAGGTATTGTTAACAAGGGTTCTTGTATTTGTGATTCAAGACTCCTTTGTCTCTTTGGTGGGTCAGCAAATCTTTGCTGCTTTTTGGTCATGATACTCAGAAACTGCTGCTTCTTAGTACAGCCATGTATATTCCAGTTCACCTCACAACCATCATTCAAAGTTGGTCCCCTCCCTTCCATCCTTACCTAGAATAGTTTATTCCTCATGTTAGACCAGTGTGATCCTGTTAAATTCTAAGTCAGATAATCCACTCTACTTAAACTTCCTTTCCTTCTCACTCAGATTGCAAAGTGTTCTTTGACACAGAACCCAACAGGGCCTACTCTTGACACTGTCCTTTATCTGCCTTTGTTATTTTCTCCTACCCCATTGGTTCTTGTTTCTTCCTTACTCAAAGAATTATCCTCTTGTCTCAAATTCTTCACATTTGACCAAACACATATGAAAAGGGCATGAACATGTATAATAATATGACTGGTCCAACATAGCTTGGGGTTCTGCTTTGATGTCATCTCTTGAATGAGAGATGTTCCTGAACACTCTAGTTAACTTTATTGTCTGCCTTATGCTGTTAAACATTTCATGTCTCTTCTTAACATATACTAACTTGTTTTATGATAGATTTATGATTTATGGATGGGGTGATAGGTCAGTTCCCACATACAGAATGTCAGTTTTGTATGAATAAGAACTGTGGTTGTTTGCTACATGAGTGGATCCCTCATAGATAGGACATGACAGTTCATTTTTTCAAGAGTAGCGATCCTCTTATTTCCATCTATAGCAGGGCCTTTGTGCTGTTACAATGTGCCTTACTATCTTGGCTGGGCCAACAGGATGGTGATGGAAGGACATGTACAAATTTCCAGGGCCCAGTGAGTAAAAGATTGGAGCAAATACTCTATGAAGATTTTTAACTACTGAGCCTCCTCTGAGGAATAAATACGTTTCTCATGCAAACCCAAGCATCATCTTAACAGCTGTAATCTCTTCATTATTTGTGTACCTCACCAAAGAGACAAGTAAATTACATACTTTTATAGGATAAGATGTTGCCATTAAAAAACATATACAAAATATATAACCCATAGAAATAAAGTTTAAAAAGTGATATTGAAGTTCATTTTTTTCTGATCATAATGTAGTTGCATTTCAGACATTGTTAGCTGTTTGAACTTAAGCATGTTTATTCACTGTCTAGGCTTATAAAGGTTTATTTTAACAGCCTTTACCTAAGAAAGGAATGGGGTAAAAAATTGAGAAAATCTGTGATTAACACTCAGCATTCTTCACTCTCGCTATAACTTGGTCAAGTGGGAAACCGTGAGTACCTCATTAGATGTCTAACATGCAGTAATGGACTGAGGCAGAATTCATATCAGCACAAGGATTTCCAAAGCCTTTGTAGGGACAAGAACTGTAGTTGCCACTGGGGTTGGGCTGTGTTTACCACCTTGCTGCTTCCCATCTCACCGCAGCACAGCGAAAGTTCATGTTTTAGCAGCTGCCATATAGCGCTTACCAGATGGATACCAGTTCTGTCATCAGTTGAAGCTGTGAGTGACTGTTTCCAAACTCTCAGAGCTTGGGGATCTACTGCAAAGAGTTGACTTTGAGCTCATTCTGGGAGAACCATCCAAATCATTGGTGTTTTCAGGGTTTTCATTACTCTATTCTCCTACCTGTCTTTTTTTCTTTTTCTTTTCCTCTCTTTCTCCTTGCCTCATTCCCATGCCCCCTCTCTCATTTTTCTCTATTTCTCCTTTATTCCTCCCTCTGTCTGCCACCTTGTCTCTTTCTTTGTCTCCCTGTACCCAAACTTTGGTTGCCTTGGCTTGGAATTACTCTCAAGTCCAAATTTCCTCCCATGAAACCAAGAGTCAAGACCAATGTACTATAAAGATTTCATGTTTTAGAAGGAAGTCCTTCTCAGAGATTCTTACAAAAGATCCAGAAATGTCAGCTGTTGGCTGTCATTGGCTCACATGTCTAGTCCTAAACAAATTTCCATGGCTCAGAATTGGAGTAGAGCAGTCGGACACTTCCATCAAGTACAGAAAACAATTGAGACTCAATCTTAGACTTTATTATTATTTTGTTATTGTTATTAAGGGGTGAGATTATTTTCTTCCAAAAGCTGACCAAATAAAAAGGAGTCATTCGGCTAGTAATGCTAATGATAATTAGATTTCACTGTATATCATTTATTTTTGTTCTTAGAAAAGTTTGCAAATGAGACTTAGCTATTTTCCAGTAAGATTGGCTCCCAAAAGCTAAGTAACCAAGTCATCTCAACAAATGGTTTGTGGATGAGGATCTGCGACAAGAGCCCCATCAGATGCACAAAGCTCTCGGTCTTTCCAGTCCTCACCTGGGGCCAAGGTGTCCTGGCATATTCTCCAGCTCCTCATTTTATCCCCTATGCGCCAGTTCTTAGGGAAAAGGAGTAGCATTTGATACTCAAATTTCTAGGGGATGGTGGTCCTGGAAGTCATCCCAGACCAGCATGTGGGAAACCTGATGCACACCCCACTCTGGCTGTAACAGCTGTGCCAATTGGTTCAGACACTGCCTGGCTGCAGGTCCCTCATCTATAATCAGGAAGTTTATTTTCAGCTTTAACAATCTGTGATTATTATTTCCGTTTACTGATGGAGTAACTAATTACTTCATTATAGAATTTTTCAAGACCAGTTACCTCCTGTTTGGTTCAATTAGCAAAACGCCAACATGATCGTCATTGATTTTGATGGTTGGGCTGCCAGGGAAGAGCCCAATGGGGACTATTTCAGGATCTGAAGCAGAGTTTGTATTTATTATTCTGAGGTGGTAGATAAAGAATCAGAGCTTGTTCTGTTCTTCTTCTTTTTTTAATCTTGTTTACAGATTACCCACTCTTACCACTGCCTTGCATCCTGTCAGGGTCCTGGGACTTCTTTACTTTACATAAGAGACAGAGGAGAAGAGGCAACAACAGTCAGAACTGTGCCTTTACTGAGCAGAGATGCACAGAACATCAGAAAGAATATGAATTTCAAAGTTCCTGTATGCCAAGCTTTTGGATTTATTGAGCATCTTAGCTTATTTTCTTAGATAACACACATGAGCCAGCCTTTGTGTTTCATCTTTCACATCATATATGTGACCTTTGGGGAGTTTCTTAAATTTTCACTTATTTTTATTATTATTAATTTTTACTTACTTTATTATTATTTTAATCTTTAGGATGGAATGATAATTATAGCAATTTTAGCCTGTGTGTTTGTGGTGGCATGCTTTAATGTTCACCACCTGGATGTCTGCTATCTTCTATAACAAAAGACACTTTAAAGATGTGACTCAAGATTTTGGTTGGTAGAGAGTTGGCTCGGTGGTGAAAAGCACTTGTTGCTCTTCCAGATAACTACTGGGTTTTAGTTCTTAGCATCCATATCAGGTGGCTCCCAACTACCGGCAACTCCAAATTCAAGAGATCTGGCCTCTATGGCCACCTACACACACACACACACACACACACACACACACACACACACACATACATATAAGTAAATAGTAAAATAAATCTTCAAAAAGAAAAGAACTGATTGTGTAAGCACATTTTGTCTGCCTGACACTGTCCTAGGGCATTTTATTTCATGGCCTGACTTAATCTTCCCAACCCTTTTAATAAGATTCTGGCACATTCATTTTACCGACAAGTAAACAGAAGTCTATTGAAATCAGGTTACTGGGCTCCAGTCACACTGAATGTTAATGATTCTTGACACAATTACATGCCTCCTTCATCACTAGTGCTAACTTCCCTTCCACAAAATTAGCTGTTGACCTGAGTTCCTGTGTGATGCCTACGCAGAGCTAGGTCTTGTAGAACTCTATTATCAGGACAATGTTATTACCAGGCTGGATTCCGATGCTAGAATTCTGTGGGATTGATGTTGCTGTCCCTATTTCTGTGGGCTTGGAAACTTGCCTTGCCTACTCCCACATGAGATCACAGAACAGAGAGAAGCATGAGAACCATGGCCAGGCTTTCCAATCCACTATATTATTCTCCCACAAGTTGCAAAGATGTTTACAGTAACGAGCTCTGGATAATATAATCATTCTCTTTCCTCCCTTCCCCATTCCCTACCCTTTCTCATCCTTAGCCTATATATTTTTCATATAGACGCCAATATTGGTGTCTGCAGTGTTGAATTTTATACCCTTTATGGAAAGAACAATGCATAGAGACAAGTTGGTGTGAAGTTATGACCCCTGGGGAACTGACAGCAAAGCATAGGTGAAAATTTCTTTTCTGAGGATATGCATGAAAGATAATGTATCCAGGTGAGAAATTGCAAGGTTTGGAATGGGACTTGACTAGAAGTTTAGATTCTTATGCCACTCAGGAGGTGTGGCACCTTGGGAAAGTTACATCCCTTCTTTGAGCTCAATTTTCACTTTTGTAAAAAGCATACACTATTACAATCTTGACTGAGTCTACACACAGGAGGCCAAGGGGGATTGAAACTGGCTCATGGCCCCTTTTCTTTTTCCATATTTTCTGTAAACTCTATGTGTGGGTTCCAGCATGGCCCAGGGCCTGTGATGAAATCTTTATTTTCAGGTTTTTTTTGTTTTGTTTTGTTTTGTTTTGTTTTGTTTGTTTTTGCTGCTAGTTATTGGACGGTAAGACTGTGTCTGACAAATATCAAGTTAAATAAAAACTGCAAACTAGTTCTGGTATTTAGGGAGTCTACATTCAAGGACAGAGAGTTTGACAACTCTAAATGCATATACATTACATCATATAACAGCAAGCATTGCAAAATACTGAGCTGAGCATGCGAGGATGGTCATATTACAATGACATTGGGAATGCTGCCGTTCTGAAGCCCTAGAAAAGCCCTAGTGGTTCAAGTAGTGAACCATACTTTGCACAGCTTCACAGACTGATCTGACAGGCATGATTTGTGAATGAAGAAAGAACAGACACATGAACAGAAAAGCTAGGGTTAAGTGGGTTGTTCTAGTTCTGTTGGAGGGTAGTCGTCGCTGCAATCCAGAGCCTCAGTATGCTTGCTGTGTTCAGTTGAAAGAGGAGGCAGATTTTGTTTGTCACAGTAGTAAGTGTCCAAATGGGAGGACTCTCAGGTTGCAGTCATCCTGGAGGAGGAAACTGTGGCTGATAGTTTTCACACACAATAGCCAACGGTTTCTGAACATTCACTCTTGAACCAGAAGAATGCTTTGCCATGACTCAGCTTCATCTGTGGAATGCTTTGCTTCATGATGGGACCTAGAAATTGGTGCCCTTGGCATGGCTGTGCCTATGTCTATAATGCACACTCACTCAGGGATCCCTATGCTCAACATGGTAGTGGAAAGCTGTTTTTCAGGACCTTGTCAGTGAAGGCTTCACAGACACATATTTAAGTAGAGAATCGAAACATGGAGCTAGCTTTGCAAAATTCTACGAGACACTATAAAGGAAATGAACAATCCAAAGCCACAAGCTTTGTTGACCTTTCCTCCAATTCTGGATGCTCCAAGTTGTGATTTACACTGTTGCTGTTGTACCTTGGCAGCTAGAGCCATGGTTGACCTTTGAGAAAATCTACCCGTGGACCACTGCTGCATAAGTGCCTTCAGTATGTACCCTCCTACTGGGGTCTCCGTCTGTAATCCTCAGCCTAAGACAGTGAATGTAAATATCTCTTTAAGGAGATTTTCCTCTAAAGAATGGAAATTGAGGTCAAGATTACTAAAGTCCCATAGGCAAATCAAAGTCAACATTTCCCTAACTGAACTCATTAACATTTTCTGCTCAAATTAGCTTCTCTTCCAATGCTGCCCTTCAGAGAGACATCCTATAATATTAATCCAGGCAAAGGCAGAGTCCATGGTTACCTTATCCTCCTCTCTAGTCAACACTCAAAACTTGTGGTCTCTGTGTCCTTCATGGTGAGCATGGACAGGTTATTGAGAGCTCCTCTAGGAAGTAATTTTGTAGCTCTGGCGACAGTATGAAGTGCTGAGGCATGTTCAATCTTGTTTATTCAACTAGAACTTCAAATGAACACACAGCCACTCCTTTGGGATTTATATCCCCTTTACCAGACCTTCCCACATGTTGTCCATGCACAATAATGTCGAATGCATGCAGATTTAAAGTAAAACCGCAAAGAAAGAAGGGCTCTGCATCAAGACCTTGAAGAATGTTCCTAAGGGAATTATACATTTATTGCCTTTCCTCCAGGCTCCGAAGAAACAAACACAATCTGTTGGGAAATGCATTAGTAAGCTTAACAGAGAGCAAAGGCAATAGGTGAGATTTCAGAAGGGAAATTAATTAAGCCAAACTAAAATTGATGCTTTGGGCTTTGGGAGCTTGGGAGAGACTTGGCTATGGAGAAATGGAACGGATAAAGGAGGCGTGCTGGCAGGGAACTGATTCAAGGGCCAAGATTAACTATCAGTCACCATCTAATTATACAGCCTAAGCTACCACCCTTCTAGTGCCTTCAACACAGGGATGGGGGAAGGGCTGGAAGCTGGGGGTCTTGGTTTTAATTTTCACTTAAAACAAAAAATGAAAACCCTCTTTGTCTTTTTATAATTATTCTTTTCAGTTTAATCTTTCTCAAGGGCTGCTACCTTCCAGATTGCTTCCTAGTTCCTTGTCAAATAAGCTGTTTACTTCCGTGTACTCCATACATATATATAAAAAAAACATGGCTATATTCTCACTAGTTTCATGGTTTAAACCAGGTGGAATACAGCATGACAATTCTTGATTTTGTTCAACTATTTAGATAACCTATGTGGAAGACATATCTTAAGGTTCTTTATTTTTGTTGATGGTGTCAATCAAGGACAATGTGATCTGACTTCAAGTCATTTACTTCTCCAGAGCCCTCATAGCCAGGAATTATCTTTAGCTTCCACTCAAGTCAGAACTTTTAAGCAAGCTTTTATAGAGTTGTGTGAATAGTGAGTTAGTGGGACCTAAGATTCAATGTGGATTGTCCAATAGCAAACTACCTCCCATGACGCTCAAGTATGAATGTGCCAATCCCACATGAAGAAATACTCCTACACATCTAGATTTGTCTAGGACAAACATGCCAATGTCATTTTCATCAAGGATTACAACTAAAGGAAAAACAAGAAACTTTTCTCCATGATCCTTTGCTTCAACTCACAAGTGTTTTATACTTCCATTAAACATTTCTCAGAATATTTCCAACTCTAACACTTGAAGTTCCTTAGAGTACATGGATCTCTGACTTGATCATATCGTATAAAGTGAAATAACACACACACACACACACAAACACACACACACACACACTGGATTGCCGGCTCCTTGCCAACAGGTCCAGGTGAGAGGAGAGAGGTCCAGAACCTGCTGGGGTCTCTCTGGGCCTGAACAGGATGGCGAGCATCGACAACCCAAAAGAAACACACTGAACTGGAGTCTTTTCGAAGCAGGAACTCGATTTTTATGGCATCAGCCTCTCACTTATACAAGTTTGAAACATTGGGAGGAGGATTTTTGGTGGGGTTAGATGACATAGGCGGCGGTGAAGGGTGACAGAGGGCATGGAGTGACTGACAGGGCCAATGGCAAAGCTCTACCTCAGCAATGGTGGGGCAGAGGCAGGGCCAAACAGGTCTTTCTTAGTCACCCCAATGGAAGTGACTGAGACCGGTCTCAAAACTCAAACCAGGCTCAGGTTTGTCCTCAAGGCCCAAACCCAGGATCAATATGGGGCCCAACACTGGATCATCTATGACACATAGTAATTAAAGTATAGATATTAGTTTTTATTTTTGATTGTAACAACACTGATCTAGCTCATAATCCTCTTTCCTTTTTTCTTTTTCTGTGATAAGAGAGATAGATTGTGTCACAGTTTATAATGTGGATTGCTCCAAACCATTGCTAGCATCTCTGATGGAAAACTTACCCCTACCTGTAACACTAGTCCAAGGGCAATCCAATGCCTCTGGCCTCTGTGGGTACTTGTCATTTTGTATAAACACACACACACACACACACACACACACTAAAAGAAAAAGTGCCTGCATTCTGATTAATAAGAAGAGTCAGGAAGACACTTCTTGTAAATACAAAGCATAGTATTTGACACATGGTGATGTGTCAGTGACAAGCTTTTTGTCCTCTGATCAGGATCTCTGTTTCTGAAATCTTCCTTTCCCACGGTCCCACAGATTTCTCAAAACTGCTGACATCTTATCTCTTCCAGGACATTGCTGGTGATCTTATCCGGTTCACTCTGTCCTCAGCCTAGTGCTCCTTTCATAGTCATTTCATGGTCCTTTCACAGTCTATTGGCCATTGTCCTGCTAGGGTTTGTATGTACACATGGTACCATGTAGGTGGAAAAGGCTCATTCATTTTCAGATGCCACAGAATATTCAGAAAACCACACAATCTTTGTCTTCAGAGGAACTGTGACCACTGAGCACATCTTGAGCCTATAAAAAGTAGCTAGAGGCTGCTGGAATGTTGTTTTAATAGTACTCAGATCTATGCCAATGTAAGGTCTAAGGGACATGACACATGGCCAAACGACAGGAAGCTGAGGTGAGCTCACTATGTTTCTTTTTACTTTTACCTTAGTGGTGTTCAACCCCAGGGATAGATTTATTTAAAATATTACTGTATATTATTTATATAGAGGGATTTCATTATGACATTTGTACACCTCGGATACTTTCTTTTCTAAGTCCTTTTCCCTACTCTCCGTCTTCTTCACCATCTCTCTGATTCTCCTTGTTAGTTTCAAGTCCCTAATTTTATTCTTGAGCTTCCACATATGAAGGAAAATATGTCATACTTTTCTTTGTACATGACAGTCTCCAATACCATCCCTCTAATGACATAATATCATTCTAGTTTATGACTTACGAAATCTCTGATGTATGTGCTATTTCTTTATCCATTGATCTATTGATTGAAATCTAGAAACAATGATGTGGCTTTAGTGAATACTACTGTAATAAATAAAAATGTACAGGCATATCTGTAGTGACTTTGGACCCCTCAGTAAAGCTATTAATTATGTACCTAGAAATAGTATAGCTGGATCATATGTCAATTTTTTGAGGAACCTCTATATTTGTTCAACAGTGGTTTTAATAGTTCATAATCCAACTAGCAATTTAAGGGTGCCATCTCTACACATACCCCAGCAGTGTTCCATGGTTGCGTTATGATAGCCATTATGACTAGGTGCATTCCCCTCATGCTGACAGTTGGTGAACAAATTTTCATGTACTTATTTTCCATTTACACATCATCATATATCAAGGGAATCCCAAATTTCCACACAAAAATTTATCTACTCTGAATCCATTGTGCTGTAGGATCTCAGAGATAATACATTAAGTCCTGGTACTCAGGTAATGAGTCCATTCAGCATTAGCATTATTTATGAACATGTCTGGTATTTGAGGTAATAATATCTCCCAGTCTTCCATTTGATTAGGACTGAAACTCAACCTATTCAGGGACTGGCTAAGGTCTTAACTTCACCTACAGGAGCAAAGTAAATGCTTTTTGTTTGTTTGCTTGCTTTTTACAAATTAACAGCAAACTAATACACAATGTTTCCAAGTTCTTTTCATAACATATACCTCCTTTAACAACACTGAGAGATATTATATTATTCCTATTTGACAGGAATGTATAACCTGTCTAAAGGAGAAGAGTTCATGATATCGAAGTGAAAATCCTAAGAAACTATCATTTCATTAGAATGATAATCACATACATGTTCTTAAGTTCAGTTTACTTATCTCGATTCTAAGTTTTTCTTTGTTGTTTTGTTTTTGTTTTTTTGATAAGATATAATTTATGTCTTCTTTTTATCCTCTACTTTCTTGTTAGATTTTTTTTTTTTTTGGTTCTGTTTCAAGAATGTTTTCAATTACTCACTGGAGTTTCAACATTATAACTCTCTTATATCATTGTCTGAAATTTCAGCATATTATAAGTGTCTGTTTGCATTATTTAGTTGAATGTTTTTCTATTTCTTCATGTAATAAATAATCTTAGTTATATTCTAAATATTTTAGCTCCTCTGTCAAAAAATTCTAGTTTCTTTCTAAATGTTTATCTGTTAATTCACCAACTTTGGCACACAATATTTTTCTTTCCTTTTGTGGTTCAAATATCAATTTGTTATTTAAAGTCTATGTCATGATGTTCTAGTCTCACTGGGTGACTCCATTCTAGCACACAGGGTCAACAGGGAGACAATAACTCTCAGCCTCCTCTAGGGTAGATTGTAGGCCAGTCGAGTGTCAATAGTTTCTCTTAATTCTCGCTCAAGTCTCGTGGCTCTTTTTCGGGCATCTTTTTTTATTGTAGTCTTTAGAGTCTTCCTTCATAGAATATTAATTTTATCCAGATTTAAAGGAAATTGTGATGTGCAGAGGGAGAAAAATGGGATATATTTATTATATCTTCAGGACCACAGTCCTTTCTTACTTTATGTTTTCATTATTATTTCACATCACTTCTGAGTTTATGATAGTTGCAAGCAATATGTGACCTGCCAAGTTTGAAATTGTATCCTGAACAGTTGAACACTTTTCCACTATTCCTGTCCTTTCTATTTTCTTTTTATTTGTTGACTAGTTTATGTCAACTTGAGACTGGCTACAGTCATGAGAGAAAAGGGAATTTCAATTAAGAAAATGCCTCTATAAGATCAGGCTGTAAGCAAGCCTGTAAGAGATTTTCTTAATTAATGATGCCCCAGCCTATTGCGGATGGTGCCATCCCTGGGCTAGTGGTCCTGGGTTCTATAAAAAAGCAAGCTGAGGAAGCCAAAGAGAGCAAGCCAGGAATCAGCATCCCTACATAGGCTCTATGTCAGCTCCTGCCTCCAGGTTCATGCTCTATTTGAGTTCCTGTCCTGACTTTCTTCCATGATAGGCTACAATGTGGAAACATAAGCCAAATACACCCTTTCTTTCCTAAGTTGCTTTTGGTTATGAGATTTCACCACAGCAATAATAGCTCTAACTAAGCAGTATACCTAATGCTGTGTCACATATCTTATATGAACATTTCATTTTCCTAAAGGTCAGAACATCTCTGATCTTATTAGCCACATGCATTTCCAGGAGAGATTGGAGGGTGACATCTCAGTGTTTTAAGAATGGATGGATAGTATTTTCTCTTCTGAACCGCTGAGGCATAAACAACCAGAGTACAGACTGTAAGATATGCTAGCTGATCTCTTGATACCTACAAGATGTGTTTCTTCTTCATTGTCAATGCACTTGGTAGCAGTGATAAACAAATGCATGGTGTAAAGGCCGACTGAACCATCTCTCTGTGCCTTGTTCTTTTTATCTCTCTTAAATATTTCCTTTATGTAAATAATGTGAGGAGAAATGAATCTGTTGCTCAATATAAGGTCTTACATTTGTTCTTTGGTCTTTTTCTTGAATGCATGCATCAGTAAAAGTGTTTAGACAATGAAGCAAGACAGAATTAGGAAACTTGTGGCATAAAGTTCACTTGTGAAAATGAGTGCTAATTTGATTCAACCTAGACCACAGTTAATTGCACTGACATTTAGGGCTGTACTTCTCAGACTACTCTAGTCTTACTGCAGACAGACCCCATCTAACCTCTGTGTGTGTGTGTGCGCGCGTGTGTGTGTGTGTGTGTGTGTGTGTGTGTGCGCGCGCGCGTGCGCGCACACATGCATGTGTGGTATTTCAGTACATTTCATGCTATTATAATAGAGTAATATAAAACAAGATAATTTATAATGAATGAAAATTTATTGATTTACAGTCCTATATGTGAGAAGGTAAAAGGTAGAAGCATGATGAGGGTCTCATTACTACATCATTTCATGGCAGAAGTATAAAGTAAGAGGGAGAAACAGAGAGGTTATTTATATAACAAGAACAGCAACACTTGTACATTCATGACAGAATCACACCTTAAAGATACCATCTCATGGAGATTTCTAGGGAAGATGTTAGGCGAGAAGGCTTCTCCTTGAGAAAACAACAGCTTACACTTTATTCCAAAGACAGTAAGTTGAAGAAGAGCTTCAAGTACTCACAAAGTAGTGACTGGATATTTGTATAGTACAGTTTAAAAGATAGACAATGATTAGAAAGTAAGCCAGTCTGAACACAACTCTAATTATGTGGCTTCCCATTTGGAAAATAGAAAACATAAAATTCTTCAAAAAATGACACTGTGGAACAACCGCTCAAAAGGAAGTCACTCAATTAGAAGGTGCCAAAATAAAACTAGAAGTGATACCTCAAACAGTAGATGTATAAGTCATGTGAAATATAAAAATTATGAAAATCAGGTCAACCTAACTCCTTCAAAGGAGGAGAACTCCTCAATACTGAATTAAAAGATATTAAAACTGATACAAAAGAAAGATATCAAGTTTATTTGTAAAAATAATAGATAAACCCCAAAAGCATACAAACAGGCAGATGAATCCAATCTTGAACCAGGAGCAGAAGCTTGGTAAGACGAAAAAAAAAATGAACAAATTTTATGAGAGAACTGGAAATATGCGTGAAAAAATTATTAGCATAGAAAAAATTCAGTAAGGATTTGAGAGTTTAGAAAAATAAATGGATAAGTCAATAGATAAAATTTAAAAACACAGTGAAAAACATCACCAATATACAATATGCAGAAGCTATCAAGCATTGAGGACAAAGTTTAATGTATAGTATAATAAATATTAATGAAAAAAATATAATATATGAGCATGACCGAAACATTCAAGAGCTAAGGTTAAAAAAAAAATGGGATGAAACAAAGAGCTGGAACAAAAATTAAAGGCATTGATAATGTATTCAATAAAATTATAGTATCAATTTCTCAGATGTAGAAAGAAAATAGACATCCAAAGTCTAGAGACAAATAAATGTGACGATCTCTTATAACACAGACTCATGATATCAAAATAAGTTTAAGAACGACAAATCAGATTAAAGGAAATTAAAACATGTGATGGTTTGAATAAGAATGGCCTCCACAGACTCATGTGTTTGAATGCTCAGCCCATAGGGAGTAGCACTATTAGAGGTGTGGCCTTGTTGGAGGAAGTGTGTCACTGTAGGGGAAGACTTTGAAGTCTCATATGCTTAAGCAGTGTGGCTCACAGTCTCTTCCTGATGTCTGGTGATCCAGATATAGAATTGTCAACTTCTGTTCCCACACCATGTTGGGAGGCCCTCTGTCATGCTTCTTGCCATAACAATAATGGACTAAACCTAAAATGTAAACCAACCTCAATTAAATATTTTCCTTTATAAGAGTTGCCATGATCATCATATGTCCTTACAGCAATAAAAACCAAACTATGACACTTCCACATATCAAAGGAAACTTTAGTAAAGTGAAAAGCCAACCTACTCAATGGTAAAAATCCTTTCCCACTATATAGTAGACAGAGGATTAATATCTAGAATATATAAAGAACTGCTAAAATTAAATTAAATACTAAAAATAAAATCATCAAATCAATAAATGGGGCAATTATAGTCCTTAAAGAAAATTTACAAATGGCCAATAGATTTTAGCTTTTTGGAAAATGGAAATTAAAAGTGCCAAGAGTTTATCTCACCAGAACCATCTCAGAAAAGAAAAATTATGGTGAGAAAGTAGAAAAAGAGAACAATCCCTTACTACTCTTGGGGATGTAATTTCCCAAGGCACTATGGAAGCCATTGTAGAGCTTTCCTCAGGAAAATGGAATCTAGATCATACAGAATCCATCTGTATGACTCCTAGGTATATATGCTATAGGTCTAAGTCAACATACCCCAAAGATATTTGCATTTGTAATGCTTATTGCTAGATTATATTTAAGAAATGGGTTCAGACTAGATATCCATTGGTAGATAAAGAAAATATGGTGTATATGTACAACAGAATTTTATTAATGCACAAATATGAAATCATTGCCTTTGCAGGAAAACAGATGCAACTGGACATCACTACCTTAATACTATACTCAGTGAGACATACTTGTCTAAATTTAAATTTTAATAGTCTCTCTGTGTGTTTGTGTGTGTGTGTATGTATGCTTGTGTGTGTACATGTGTGTATGTGTGTGTGTGTGTGTGTATGTGTGTGTCAGATGTGAATAGTGAAAAATAAAGGGGGACAATAATAGGAAAAGAAAATGTCCTAAAATAGTCTAGAGGGAGAGAAAAAGAGAGAAATGGAATATATATGAAATAAAATCAGAAGGACATTTGGAGGAGGAAGTGGACCAATGAGTTGGAAGTATATTAGGGGAAAAAGTCAGCAGGAGAAGAGAATTTAAAAATAAAAATAAAAACAATGTAAAAGGACATACATGCATGATAGAAATAACATTTCAAAATGACTTTTGGAGACCACAAGAGTTGTGTGTGTGTTTGTATCTCCCTCAAAATTCTTTGAGAGTGGTTTTAATCAATAAGGCAGATATAGACAACCTCCAGTGGCTTCAGGAGAGTATATTATGAGGCACTCCACATTATCTGATAGCCTCTACTAATTAGACCATTTTGTTATTAAACCCAGAAGAAAACAATCTAAATAGCAGGAGAATTTCAATTTTCTTGTTCTTTATCTTAATATGTTTATTGGATTCAACATATTGATGAAGTATTTTAACTCTGAATTCTTCAAAAAGAAGTTCATACTATGTATTTTCATCATGTTCACCCCAATCCTCCCCATACATTCTTCTAGATCCACCGTTACATCCATATCCTCTCTCAGTTTTGCATATCATGTCCAAAACAAATTTGTGTTACCTAATATTTATGGGTGTGGGGTTATCAGATGAAGTATAGTCAACCTATGAGGGGGCACAGCCTTAAAGAGAACTTTTTCCCCCAAAAGAATCCATCAGTTATCAATAGCTCATCAGTTAGGAGTCTAGGCTCATGAGTTCTTTTCTCATCCATGGTAGAATGTTGACTGGGTTGATACTGAACAGGTCTTGTGTGGGTAACCATACCTGCTATGAGTTCATGAATGCACCAGTCCTATCCTCTATAAGACACTGTTTAGGTCTAGTCCTCTCAAATCTCTGTCTCTTACAATCTTTTTGCTCTCTTCACTGAGATGGTTTCAGAGCTCAAGGAGTGGTATATAATATAGAGGTCTCGTTTGTGGTGGTATTATTGTCTTAACTGTGGCTTAGCACTTATTCGTGGTGCTTAATCAATTGTAAATTTTTATATTAACCACTGTACATTACTCTTTGGGAACTCAGAGCAGCATTAAACTATGGGTGCAGTATTTCAACTTCAGGAGCAATTTGATATGATGTTGAATTATCAAAATAACAGGAGGCAGTTCACACCTGGGGTATGCCAGCTCACCAACTATGAGTTCATGGACAGATTTACAATAACATCCATTTTCCTCCTGGGAAGATGACCTTAAGTTCAGTTAGGAAGTGATTAGTTACTTCCATAACAGCAGAGTCATTACTATGACAGTGTGTATATCTTGTCATTTGGTCATTATAGTAGTTGATGTGTTGGAGCGGCGGGTCGCGTAAGAACATATCACACTAGGCCCAAACAGTTCTACGTGTAAGAGGTTTAATTGAGAGGGAGTAAGGATAGTGGTGCAGAAAGAGAGGAGAGAGAGAGAGAGAGAGAGAGAGAGAGAGAGAGAGAGAGAGAGAGAGAGAGAGCAAGAGCAAGATGGAGGAATGTTCCCGTGTATATATATGGGTTGTGACGTAGTAGCCACAGGTAAAGGTGGGAGGTGAACCCAACGGATTCTGGGAATATGGTGGCTGTTGCCCTGGCAACAGGTCTGTGGACCCACCCATGTATCACCACAGGCTCTGGATGTCGTGATGGTAACAGTAGTTCTTAGAGTTCACAGCTGGGTGGGGCTGTTGAACACTGTTCCCTAGTATACTAAGCACCTTCTGTTACTATAAAAGCTAGCCAGTAGGGTAGAAACTTCTGGTCAATACAAACTTGATTCTTCATGTTCTGTGTTGTGTATGTTTTCAAAATCATAGTACTTAGAGGCAGGGATTTACTCAGAGGTAGAGCACATTCTTACCAGACTCACGGTTCTGGGTTCCATTTACAACCTAAAGATCACCTATGACGGTTTAGATACATATCCCTGCCCCTGCCCCTGCCCCTGCCCCTCTTGATGCCCTCAAGATACCTCCTACACAGCCTAGAAACTCCCTTTTCCTTTGTGCTTCTCTCCGGGCTTGATATAAAGTTTACTCAAAGCCATCTAAAGATAAAGATACATCCAGAGAGAGAGAAAAGGCTTCATATTACTAATTTGTTTTAACTGATAAACTGATATAGAAATGATGTACAACTTTATATTTTGATGCATGTATAAATTGTGGAATTATTAGTTCAAGGTAATTAGCATACCATTCCCATGCATACTTATGTTCTGAATGTATGACATGAAAATTTAAAATCTCTCAGCAATTTTTAGGAGCACAATAGGTATTGCATTAACTATGACCCTTATGTTATGTGATAAATCTTTCTAATTTTATATTTTTCTCTAACTAATATGCTGTTCATTTTTTACTTATGTATTTTATCTCGCTGCTCATTACTTTTCTTTTTATCAGGAAACTGAGTAGCTAAGCTCTCTAGGCCCTTAGGTTACTGGTGTTATATTCCTTGGGAGGAAGGGCTCAGAGTCTTAGCTTCCTCCCCAATTCAAGAATGATCTTGTGCCCACTGTGGAAAAATTGGTGCCTTAGGGGAAAAAAAAAGATGCTCCTTTATTGGTATTGGGCTCCAGGAAGTTGAGCCTCCAAGTTCTTGAAAAAGGGAAATGAAGGCTTAGGACCTCCACAACAGATGTGCAGACTACTCCAGGAGCTTGGCTCTGAGCTAAGGTACTTTATATGTCACTTAGATTAATTAGATCAAGAGCCACAGATGTGACCATAATTTTAAATATGCTCCCTCCGTCTTTCCAATACAACATAAGAAATCACAGTTCATCTTCCAGCCACATTAACTATAGCTTAAACATTAAAATTAAAAAGAAACAACAGAAGTGGCAAACTTCTGTTTTCACTTCTCAATCCTGCCAACCCTGTCCCCCAGCTCCCCTTCTACAGAGCTGAATTCAGCATGAAAACAGCAGGTTCATTTACTCAGCAAGAGGGCGCTTTTCATGTTTAAGCTTTGAAATGAAAATCGTCTTTCCCTGAGCTTCTTTCAGCCCTGTCTGAAATCAGCAGGGTCTGTCATCCAGCCATGGGCTAGAGGGAAGGAAGCCAAGCTTGGATGGGAGGTATGGACAAAGCTTTTCCCAGAGCAGGACCTTGACAGGTAAAGCAAAGAAACCAATGGAAATCAGTGTGCTCTGATGTGTCTGGTGTGGCAGCATTTGTTTTGTAACCTATAGACATGAAATAAATCCGACCCTGTGGTTCCGAGAAATAGATTAAATAGAATATGCTCACCCCTCCCAGTGTCTATGCTGGGAAGACATCAAACCACCTTTTGTACCACAAACCTATGGACTTCCTTAAAGCTACAAGGAGAGACAGGGACAGGTGGTTCCCCAAGGACAAAGCAAAGTCCTGAAAAACAGTTTAGCAAAGTCTTCCTTTGCTAGAGTGAATGCACAGTTAAAAGTGGTATGTTCCTTCCTCTCTTGAATCCAAAATTTTGACGTCATCTAAATGAGTAGTTGTCAGGTGCATAGCTTATAAATGACTTAGTTACAAAGGATGCACCCGGGGTGCCAATACAAACTGTACAGAGTAAGTGCTGGTCTGCTGGAGTATCTGCATATATGGCTTTAAATCTGATCTGCGCATCACATGAAGTTCACAGCATAGGGCAAACTCTTTATCCCTCACAAACTCAAGTTTTTCCATCTGCAAAACGAGAACAGCATAGTGTAGCCTGGCAGACAGACGTAAGACAATATCCTACAAATCAAGCGACTGCCATGCTCAGGTAGGTAGTAAATACTCAGAATCAAGTAATTCTGTATAACCTTCAGGATAATAGTAGAAAGAAATAGCAATTACAGGTATCTATAGAGCTCCTTTCTCCCTTCCACCCAGTCCTTCCTATGCTTTCTTCCTTCCCTCTCTCATTACTTCCTCCTATCCCTTTCTCCTGACCTGTCTGTCTGTCTGTCTGTCTGTCTGTCTGTCTGTCTGTCACTATCTTGACAAAAGCTCTGGACTGATGCAGGGTACAGGAAAAGGCACCCCAGAAGCTAGCTTGAGAAAGCAGGCATGACAGATTTTGCAATGGGCTGATGCTGCAGTAGCTCTTGTTAAAAACAGAATGCAGCCAATAAAGAATTTCCAGTACCTTGCTGAAGAATGTGTACTTGATTAACTAAACAATAGGAAGTCACTGTGGGCTGTGAGTAGGAAAACGACATGCCAACATGCCACAGCTTGCTGTGCCTCCCCAGGAAGCTGGGAGTCGAGTGGACAGAGTGGAACAAGGGCCAGGGTATGATTAGTGGAGTCTCTGGATACTGATATAATGACCAAACAATGTGAATGGTTTAGCTTGCACCTATATAACATGATTCTCATTTTGTTTTTAGGGAGGAAAAAGTTAATTCTTGCCAGTGAAGCCCAAATGTGAAAGCTAATAACCAGGATGGGGATGACAAGGAGACAGAATGTTCTTTCCTGTCTGCTTCACACCGGGGTGTTGCTCCAGTAAATCATCCTGCAGAGGCAATCAGCACACCTGTTAAGTGAGCCTTGGCATTTAATTGGCATTATCAGCTCCTGCACAGACACAGACAATGGATGGCACCGGTGTGTGAGCAGGGCACATTTGCATTTCATAGACAATTGAGAGGATGCAAATAGAATCCAGTTAATCTGCAGCATCCCCCTGGATGACACACCTGGCTGGAACAGTGAGTTCTTGGCTTCCTGCAGTCTGGGGAGCACAGGGACTCTGTGGCAACCAGGGCTTACAGGAAGCTTCTCTATAACCTCAGGTGTTGTTTACTTGGGTAGTCATAAAGAAATCAGGTGCAAGCCCTAGATGAAGGGTTCCAGGACTGATGAGGAGTACATCAGGCTCAGCCTTGGAGGCCTGGGTTCCTGCTTTGCTGACTTCACTAGTTTACTTCACCCTCAAACTTGGGTACTTACTTTTTGTGTTTCACAGATTATTTTTCTGGCATAGCTTGAATACTAAGAAATAAACAGTAGTCTGTTTGTGGGTAGTCTGGATTCTGGTTTATCTAAACTGGGTATCAGTTAGTCATTACACGCTTAAGGAGCATCTTGATGGTCCATGTTCTAGGGTCATCTAGGCACAGGAGTCCTTTTAGTAAGATAGTATTGTCCTTAAAAATTGAGTAAAAGTCCTAGGAGGTTTCTTTAATGGGTAGAGGGCTGGCCTAGCATACCAGAATCTCTATGGTCAATTCTCAACACCTAAAGTGGGATCCTGTAGACATGCAATCTTGTTATACTTGACACTGCAGATGTTGAAGATGCAGGATCAGGACTTCCAACTCATCTTTCACTTTGGTAGCTCTTGGCCCATCTAGACCACAGTATATCAGAGTTTGTTTTAAAACAGTCAAAGAAAAGTTGAATCTTTCTGAATCCAGCACTCAGGAGGGAGCAGCAGATATATCAAGTTCAAGGTTATTGTTGCTCACATTGCAAGATCAAGAGCATCCTGGACTACATGAGATGCTGTCCAAAAATGAGAATTGCAGAGTATAGTGGGGCCAACAGTTATACAACTATAGCTCATTGATTTAGGCACACACATTACTGGGCTATAAAAGCATGTTCTGTAGCTGGTGCCCATCTCCAATCTCCCTAAACAGAACAGTGAGTCTGTGCAAGCACTTTATATTCAACTCATAATAATCATACCTATTCCTTGTCACTTTGATGTTTGTAATTTCTATAATGTGTTCTCCATATTTTACATATTCATAATATGAATACTTCTTGTGTTTCTTAATTTTACTATGCTTAATTGATGTTTATCAATTTTATATATATTCTATAGAACAATTTTCTCTCATTGAGGTTTATATGTAACTTTCTTGCTTTCAATTTCACTGATTTTCATGATCTCTTTATCCTATGTTAAGGCTTAGATTGATGTAATTTTTCTCTCTGGTTTCTAATATTAAAGGTCTGATTACCAATTTTTGTTTTGTTTTGTTTTTTGAGACAGGGTTTCTCTGTATAGCCCTGGATATCCTGGAACTCACTGTGTAGACCAGGCTGGCCTCGAACTCAGAAATCCACCTGCGTTTGCCTCCCAAGTGCTGGGATTAAAGGCATGTGCCACCACCACCCGCCAATTTTTATTTTTATTTATTTTTATTGTTTTGTTTATGATTTTGCTATAGGGTTTCCGCTGAGCACTGTTTTAGATTTAGCCTATCCATATTGGAATTTGTATTGCATTTTTATAAAAAATTTTCTTGAGACTTCTTTGATCCAACTATGATTAACAGTGTGCTTAATCTATAACCAGTTGGAAATTATTCATTTCCTCTGTTGTTCTTGATGTTCATTTTAATTCCATTGTAGCTAAGGAGAATATTTTGAAGCATTTCTATTGTTTTAAATTTGTATAGATGGGATCTGGGGAGAATGTCAAGGAATAGCAGCAAGCCTCTTGTCTAGGTTCCCAAGGCTAAGTAGGCAGAGACAGGTAGATCAGCAGTGCTCCCTGAACTGCCATACTGACTGGATAGGACAGAGGCCTTGCTGCAAAAATGGTGGTGAAGAACAGCTAGAGAAGGCACTCTGTGTTGAACTCTGGCCTCCACATGTACATACACATAGCACATACATAATGTGAAGATTGTGTCTATATTTTTAAATATTCTCTGTAAGCCTCTATTTTGGTGCTATCAGATGAAGTATACTGTAGTTGCCAGTTATGCCAAGATCAATAGCTCAGGACATTTCTATTCTAACTGATGTTTTCATCCTCATGATCTATCAATAATAGAAAGAGTATTGGCATGACCACTATCAATCGTTTCATCTACTTTACCCTGTAGTTTGGTCATTCTTTTTTCATCCATTTGAAAGTAGTGTTACTAGTTCCATACAAACTAAAACTAGAATATTTCTTCAAATATATAGATGCCAACATAGATGTGGGTTCAAAATACAATAGAAATCTGGGCTGCAGAATGGAGCTCTTAAGCTGAGACCTTAAAGACTGAAAGCTCTTATGATAAAATTTCCAGGTGGATGAAATAGAATAGCAAGCTGAGTAGATGTGGCATCACAGATGAAAGCAGAGCTGTTGACGTGTGTGTGCTGCTGGGAAAGAGTAGGCTAGACTGGGATGGTAACAGGTTTGTTGAGAGAAGTGTGAAGGCTAAGGTTTTGAAAATGAATAATGAGTATGGGTTTTTAGAATTGGAAGCCTGCAGGTTAATACCAATAAGAACATTGGGAATTTCTTCAATTAGGATTAATTTTTGAAGAGAACTACTCAATAATGCATTATTGAACATTTGCTCTAGGCAAGGCCTGCTGAAGGACAAAGAGAGGAGTACAGTTTATCATTCCTCCATTAGACTGTTTGCAAGGAGCTAAGATGTGTCAGGCACAAGCATGCTATAGCCACCATTATTCTCTGCATGCTTTTGTTCAATCACATGAATCTTTAGTCAACTCTAACACATAGCATGTAAAAATGGATGAATTTGGAAACATGTTATAACATAGGAGGTCCTTGAGAAGAGCACTCTGTTTAGTTTTTAAAATGTCGTGTCTTGTATCAAACATTATAATGATATTACTTACATTTAATATTTAAACAATCAAAGTCACAGAGATAGAAAGTGGAGAAGAAGCTATTGAGGATGCATAAAAGTGGGAACAGTCTGTTATTCATTTGTCTTATTGGACACAGTATATTTCTTAAGGAGAACTTTACAAATGTGGAATATAGATAGGAGTGATGGTGATGGTTGCATGATGTTGTAGGCGATGGTTGCATAATGTTGTAAACAATTTAGTGTGACTATATTCTATTTATAGATTAAATGGTCATCTTGTTATGTACATGATAAAAACAAACTTAAATTATCTTGGTTTTGTTCCTCCTGTATTGATGTTTTTTTCTAAATGACCTGATTTCTTAATGTATTTGTCAGGTGCAACCTTAGGTGTGGTATTTTCATTTGCTATTTTTCACGCATTCTTTCCTTACAAATGCATTTTCTTAATGGCTAAATCTAAGGTCAGGCTTTAACCCTATTCATTTGCTGAATGCCATAAATCACTTTCAGATCTCGTATTCACTATTCAGCCATTCATTTTACATTTCTATTGGGATGTCTAATAACAATGCACACAAATCATGTTGCTTATTTATTCATCCTACCCACATAGTGTCAGCTCTTTTCTCTCACCTTTAGGTTTTCCTCAGAGAAATGTCTTCCTCACACTTGCTACCTCTGGAGGTCTTTCCTAGCCAAGCTGCTGGGACATCATCCCATTTGGTTCTCTCAAAGATTTTTGCATTCTCACAACACCAAGTGAAGATTGCTAATATGATAGTCTTTAGTTGCTCCATGTGTGTATGTGCATGTGTGTGTGTTGTGTGGCCTTTATTTTCAGCTTCATTGTCCTATCAAATCCTGGAAGCAAAGAATCTTTCTGTGTGTCTTTACAGTATCTGGCATAGTGATGTTCCAATAGTAAAGGTTTCTGGAATAAATGAGTAAGAACATACGGCTATGAAAGCAGAAGACAGGTGGAGAAATGTTTCACTTACAGCTACAGAGTCATGCATAGCCATGAAGACTCAGATTGCATTCTCTATTCTTTTTATCATTTTGCTTAATACTATCCTTCATCAATTCTTAAAATTTCTGTTTTATTCTTTGCCAGCTACTCTTGGGGAAATGATTGCATGAGTGATGGTTGGCTTAAAATCAGTCAATACTTCAATCTCAAGTGCAAATTCTACCCAGAGTTCAGTTTTCCAGTGCTTTCTTTTGATTCCTGCTACTTTGTTAGTAATCCACCTGAATAACTGGCAATAGTTACAGGCTGTAGTAGCCCCCCAAGTGCTCATTTGTGTATGATCTGAGGACAGCATACAAGAACTCATTTCATTAGTATGCTAAGTATGTTACAAACATTTCAGTTTTGTACCAAAAAAAAAAAAAAAAAAAAAAAAAAAAAAGCAGAATCCTAGAGTGCAAACCTTAATATTGTAGAAAGCTAACTGCCCAACTCAAATACAGAGCTCTCTCTTCTATCCTGTGCTATGTTCATTGCCTTTAGATCCTAGTACTGATACTGCAAAGCCTGTTAGCCTGGCAGTTCAACTGGAAGCCTTTGGCAGTGATGTGCTGACCTTTCCACTCCTCCTGCTTTAAGTTTCAATCACTGAATCTGTAAAGACACAGCAAAAGGACCAACTCCGATACTTGTCTCTGTGTTTAGTGCCTCAATATCCTAAAGTTATTTAGAGACAGTTATAGTTAACAGTTTTGGAATATCTATCCACTCCTAGTCATTCTGAATCATCAATAGCTTCCTCTTGTTCACTTTCCAATGCTGTGATGTGCAGAAATGCCATCTTCTTAAAGGCACAGGCTATGTCTAATTAACTTCTGCATAAATGTTGTGGCAGAGTGAACTTAGATTTTAATTCAAGTTACGTGATTTTTGGCATATTATTTATCTAACCTGAACATGACTTTGTCCATATTTAATTGGAGACTTAACCATTTAAACAACAGGTTTATTGAGGGGAATTAATGAGATCCTCATTCCCCCTCTCTCCCTTCTCTCTCTTCCCTTGTCTTTTCCTTTTCTCTCTTACACTCACCTTCCAGCACTCTACCTTATACATCAGGCCTTTACCCATAGAATCTCCAAGGGAAGATACTTGAGGCCAAGCTTTGTTTTCTTTTCATTATATGGAGAATTGGTGAAGGCTGACTGGGTTTTGCTCAGTGTTCTTTCTTCCAAGTCTTACTCATAGCCCACCTATGGTGGATGCACAACATAGGTTTGATGAAAATCTTGTTAGGAAAAATAACTCCAAACTTGCCAGGCAATGGTGCATGCTGCAGAAGCCCAATGACATGGGGTTGATCTCTAGAACCCAGGTAAAGGGAGAAACTAAACAGCTGACTGCCTGACATTTTCCTCTAACCTCCATAAATACCTCTTTCTCTGTCAGTCTCTCTCTCCTCTCTCTCTCTCTTTCTCCCCTCTCTCTATTCTCCTCTTAAACAGAACAACTCCTCTACTCCTGCTTCTCCTCTTCCTCTTCCTCCTCTTCCTTCTTCTCCCAAGCCTTTTCAGTGATCCTGAACATCAAATCCAAACCCGTGCCTTCTGTGACTCTGACATTTTTTATTTTCATTTCAGCCTTCTCCCTTCTCATCCTTTTTACATCCTGACTCAAGTTGTCCATGGTCCAATGTTCTGGCTTCTGCTCTGCACTGTACCCACTATTATTGCTGAAGAAAATCACACAGATGCAATTTCTAATCCTTGACCAATTGATTCTCTTTCATCTCAGCTAGCCTGTGCCAACAGTTTAGCAATTCTTCATGTTTAAAGGGATTTGGCATACTTCAAAAATCAATATTTTTTGTCATCTTTTGTGTTTACTTAATCACTCACCAGTAACCATCTCCACTAAAACCAAACATTGCTGAGGTACAGGCAGAATTCTCTTCCAACTATGCACACAGCTTCTTCTATTTCTCCCTTTTCACTACTTTCTTAAACTAGTGCTTTTACATCTACTGAAGTTCTACCTCCTTTCCCTGATGCATTTCATTTTTTCATTTGCCTTTCTATGAGAATCTTGAAGCATCTTATATGTACATTGCTCATGTAGAACCTGTGGGATCTTTGGAATGTTCATTCTCTTCATAACCCTCAACCAGACACGGTGCATAGGGAGTTACAAGTACCCTTGAAGGTGTGGAATCTGGTAGTTTTAATCCTTCATCTGTTTTACACATATTTCATTCTGCAGATGACCACCACTCTTTAGGATTCTGCAGTACTTATGTTCCTTGTATCACCTTACCTACTTCATGGGTTTTCCCTGTCACATAGAAGCTTTCTCTAAGCTTAAGTTAACTTTGTTATCCTTTAAGATTTTTTCCTTTCCAGCATTGCTATGATGTAGATACCTTCTTTGATGTTAACACGAGGATTAGTTTCATACAAAGTTTGTCCCTAAATTTCTAAATACATGCTGGACAGCTCCCTTGGTTAGCTCCTGGTAACCGTCAAATACTAAGGTTTTCTACTTACACTAAGAAGACTGACTTTGTTTGCTTTTGAGGTTGTTTTGTGGGAGAATGTTAGAGAAAAGAGAAAGAAAAGGTAAAAATTCAATTCAAAGATTTGTCTAGGCTGGGCGGTGGTGGCCCACGCCTTTAATCCCAGCACTTGGGAGGCAGAGGCAGGTGCATTTCTGAGTTCAAGGACAGCCTGGTCTACAGAGTTGAGTTCCAGAACAGCCAGGGCTACACAGAAAAATCCTGTCTCCAAAAACCAAAAACCAAAAACCAAAAAAAAAAAAAAAAAAAAAAAAGATTTGTCTAGTCTCTCTAGCTTGCTGCTGATAATTAACAAACCCAGGTAAAAAAGTCTGGAGGCTTTGAATTTTATCTCTGCTTTTTCTCACCCTCAAGACAATCTGGTAACAGAAAGAGGGTTATTTATTGCATTTCCACTATATGCCTGGCATTTAAATAAGCACTTCTAATAAATTACTGAATGTACTATTCAGAACTAACTTTTCTAATTTGCTTTTTAATCTGGTGAAAAAAAAACAGGAAAGCTTCAAAGTTCAAGATGTTATGTATCTCAAAGTTAAATATCTAGGCCCAGGATTTGCTCCTAAATCTACTCAAGTTTAAAACTTTTGTCTTTCTCATTGTCGTGGACATACAATATAAGAAAGCCAACAGTACATAAAGGCTTGAAAAATTAAAGAAAATATTATTACTGACTAAATCTTCACTGCGATGGACATGAAGGTTCTTGTTGATGCTTTGTCTTTCAATCTGCAAGACTTGTATTCTTTTTTTTTTTTTTTTCCTGAGACAGGGTTTCTCTGTGTAGCCCTGGCTGTCCTAGAACTCAACTTTGTAGACCAGGCTGGCCTCAAACTCAGAAATCTGCCTGGGATTAAAGGTGTGTGAAGACTTGTATTCTTATCAGTTACAAACCTGGGTCCATTAGTATGGAATGTTCTTCTCTCATTTAGTATTAAGATAGAATCTGTTTTATGCCAGGTTTAACTCCTAACTCAACTGTCACTTATTTGTAGACCTCAACATCTCTGGAAACACTAAGTATTTTCTTTCTGTATTATTCTTAGTAGCTTTTTAACATTTCTGTCTCTTTATCTTTCTGTCCTTTTGTGTCCTGCCCAATCCATCTCAATATCTGAGTTCTGCTTGCTATTGGCAGTCTTAGCTAATTAATTACTTTTTAGTGGATGGGGATGTTCAGTACAGTTATGTACCAATAACATACACACCTTAATATGCCAACCTATTCCTTTTACAGAACTCCTAGATTGTCCTCTTTGAGTCAAAATCACTCTAGTTGAGAATTAATGGTCTTTATCAGTATCTATCCACATCCACACTTGTGCTCACAGTTAAATGTCCCAAATGCATCTGAACTTTATGAATACCAAGATGCGTTACTCTTGCTCTTCTCATTCAGTACCCGGCATGCACTTGACACAGTTGCCATAAACAAGGAGGCAGGGAAAGGATTTCTGTGAATAAGTGGCCAAATCCTTTTGTAAGATCTTCCGCTTTACCCACTGCCTGAGGCAGTAAGAAGTTTCTCTGTTGAATGTTGAATATGGCATTAATCTATGACTATATATGTGAGTTTTAAGAAGACTATGACAACATGAAGTAAAACAGATCTCTTCTGGGCATGGCATAGCTACACCCTCATAAGTGCCTCTTTATGCATGTGGCTATCTTTGTTTCAAATTCCTTCCAGATAAAGAGCTTATTTTCATGAAGTATATGGAAAAGGCACATGGGTTGACAGTAGCTGCCTTTCAGGTTGTAACACCAGCTGTAGAAAGATCAAAGTGGCCGAAATCCATGGTTGATAAAGTCCTTTCCATCGGGATGAAACATATTCCCAGCAAACAACTTGGGAATATGTTTCCATCACTGAGGAGCTAAAGCAGGTGAAGAACTTATTCCCTTAGATGAAATGTACATTCATAACTGCAAAGTTCTTTTTAAAGAAAGAAATAGAAAAGAGAGCTGTAATAAGAATACTACCTTGAAGCAGATCCTTAAAGCCAATCTTGCTCTTCACCCAACCTTTAACATCGTACTCACTGAAGTAAGTTAGCCTGAAAAGTTTCTTCAGTAGCAAGAGTGCTGGGTAGCAGTGGAATTTCAATTGTCTTTTGTTTTACATCTGAGAGTTATAGAATTATAAGAGTAGTGTTGAAAAGGATAATTAGAATATGTCTAAATGCTATGAACAAGAAGCCCAGAGTGGCCTCCTGGGGCCAGTTCTAGCAAATATCTCAGAGGTGCATGTGTCACAAAACTTCTAAGGTAATGCAGAAGACACATACACATATGGGTCTGCGCTCTGCCCTGCTGCTGAAACGCAAGGAGCTTGACTGCACTTATGCCAAGCTGTTGCAGTCGGGCTTTATGGAAGCACCTAGACACCGCTGCTCCAAGGGTAGGGAAAGGCAGTCTAAGGTGTGGGAAGCTGAAGCTGGTAATCTCCAGGCCTCCGGTGGCTGCTGGAGAACCACACAGGGAAGTCCAAAAGGAAGTGTTGGGGGTCCATGGCCCGCTACGAGGCTGGGACTGGGGTGTTCCAGGAGTCTCTGAGTCATGAGGAGTTAGAAGCAGAGTGTGTGTGAGGGGAAGAAGGGGAGTACTTTCATTTTATTTAAGACATCAATTTTCCTCAAACTTCAATGAGCAAAACTACTAAAAGGACCACACCTAGATTGCATACAATATTGGCAATCACTTCCCTGCCAAAACTGTATCATAATAAGAGAACATACATTTTTTGGTAGCTGGAATTTGGATGGGCCTTTTCAAAGGTTGATTGTATGTTGATTTTACAACAAGTTTAGTATCATGGTTTAAAACGTGTCTTCTTTGTATTTACTGCAAAGGGTTGTAATATGGATTTAGTAGGCTAGTAAATACAAAGTCCTAGAATACTGAATGGCACATAGTAAATGTGGTAATCAATATTTGCTAATTTTCCTAGATCTCCTGAGAAATAGCCCTTGATCTTCAGCATAATGATTTTATGGTCATTGAGGGATTCGACTAGTAAAAACCCTTTCTATGTTGATTTTCAATTTGGTCTATTTTGTGCCAATACTTAACCCATCTGAGGAGTTTATTTCTCAGGAGGGCATATGGTCATTTTTGCCTTCTGTGATCTATTAAAAAGTCACTAAACTAAGTATGCACTGAATAAAAGTTATTAAGGAATATTGTACTTTTTTGTTTTCATATTTTTTGTTTGTTTGTTTGTGTCTAAATTGACAGGACTGATAAATTCTAAGATGGTTCCCATGCTAATGAGGTTAGCCTAATAAATTTTATCAATAGCTTCCATAACTCTAGTTACTTTCAACTCCTATAAAATTGTTACAGATTTGGTGGCTTAAAGATAAATATTCATTGTCTCAAAGTTCTAGAAGCTGCAAATCTGAAATCAAAATGTCAACAGAGTTGATTCTTTTACAGGTTCCCAGGGAGATGAAGACCCTTGTCTCCTAGCGTCTGCTGCTCCATGGCAGTACTTGGTGCTTTTTTTTGGCTTGTGGTAGCCTCATCATTCCAGAATCTGTCTTTGTCTTATTTTGTCAGTTTTGACTGTGTGTCTGTGTCTGTGTCTGTGATTTCTTTTTCCTGCTAAGAATACCAGGCATTTGAGATTCACTGTAGTGTAGTGTAGTTTGATTACATCTAAGAAAACATAAAATTTAAATATCATCATATTTTGAGATGTTATGGATGAAGGTGTCACCTTCTGCTTGACATACAGCCATTCAATCCATAGCATTAACTAAGTAGATTTTTTAAAAGAGAATTGTAGTAACGAAATCATAGGAAATACTTATGTACTTTTTCTTTACCAGACATTGACTTAGGTATTTTATATAAATTGACTTAATAAACAATTTCTTGTTGAGGTAAGATGCTTCTGTTATCATCTCCAACATCATTACCACCATTGTCATCCTACTGCATTCACTGGAGATGGCTATGGAGATACAAAAAGTTTAGCATTTTCCCCCCAGGTAAAGAGCTAGGTTGACAGAGCTAGGCTTGAAAGTCAACTCAAATCCACAGCCAGCCATCTCATGCAACCCACAACTGTCTCCTGAAGCAAGTGACAACTTGGACTCCTTTTTCAAGTTGAGCCTGGAGTGTGCTTGCATTCCCTTTTGTTCCTATGTGAAACTTCCTGCATCCCTGAGTACACTTGCCTAAGGTTCTTCTTAGAACCAGTGCTGATGTTTCTCAGTTCAGCTAACTGCAGCCAACTAAGAGCAAGCTGCTATTTCTCTTAGAGCTGAGCTCTTGCTCAAGGCAGAGTTTCAATGCTGGCTTCTTCCTTCAGAACCTGTGGCTGTTACACTGTGTATTTGCAGAACAGCATGAGACCTTCCTGCCTTGCCAATTTGGCCTTAATGTTTTGCACAGTATTTGCAAAAAATTTGTGTTTATTATTCTTCTCACCTGGGCATACATCAGAAATGACTGTTAGGCAAAGGAAGCAAACCAAATTTTTGTTGTTGTTGTTGTTGTTATTTATTTGATGGCTTATGAATTATAACAATTACATGCTACAGCAAGCAAAAATAAACAGAAAATGCAAAGACACCCAAAGGCATAGTTAATGATCCTCTCTACAGGACTGGCTCCATATGCATAATCCAGATGTCACCATTGCCAGTAACGTCAGTGCACCCTTCTGCTTTTCTTTCTTCTTACACACTTAAGTGAGTACCAAACAATATAGACATTTAGATTTCTTAGTAATCAAAGAGATTCATATTATGTAAAGTTGAAAATGTCCATTTTACTCTTGTTAATATATTATGCATATATAATAAATAGAAATTGCTGCTGTGATAATCTTGGAGTTTTTCTCTAGTGCATTTCCTCCCTTGTTATAATTCAGTTAAAGGACTAAAAATTCTCCATGTGGTGGCCTCTCAAAGGCTTACTTTTGCTTCTCTTTACATTTGCATATACAACCTGCAATCACTCTCTTTCATGGACTGTTGAAATTTAACCTAACATGTTTTCAATCTCTACACCCCTATCTCTACATGCATATAGATTAATTTAATTTCACTTTATGAAAATACCATCATTTCTTATATCTCAGCTTCCTAAAATCTCTTAGCTCCTTAAGAAACTCCTTCTTTCTCTGCATCTACTGACATCCTTCTACATATCTTTCTGTTCTCTTCAGCACACATACAAAATTGAGCTCCTCAGACTTCATTCATTATCTTCATTCTCCTTTAAGTGATTCAGGTCTCTTACCTGTCCACACAGCTGGCTCACTGGCTTCTGTGTTCTATTTTCCATAAATTCCACGAGGTTTGATTTGAAAATCACCTTTACAGCAAACACCTTTCCAGGTACCTTGTCTCAAATCACAACACTCTTTACCTATGGCATTTTGCACTCCTAATACTTGTGTTTCTCTATATTTTCTAGTATAATAATAATAATAATAATAATAATAATAATAATAATAATATAATTTTACAGAATAATTTTAAAATATATACTGGTAGCATATTTTATTGTTCTGTCTAACTCACTGTAGCATAACTTTTGTTTGTCATATTTATTTATTTATTTATATCATTATTGATGTATGCTCAGAAAAACATACCTAGAATCTAATAGGTAGTTGCCCTAGTTTCATTACATATTTCTATAATTAAAAAACAAAATAAAAAACTGACAAAAGCAAGTCAAGGGAGAAAGGCACTTATAAGGGCCATAATTTCAAGTTATGGTCTGTCATTGTGGGGAATTGAAGGCAGTAGAAACTTGAAGTGCCTGGCCAATTTACATCCGCTATCAGAAGAAGAGGACAATGAATTGATGGATGCATGTGCATATCTAGCTTGCTTTTCCTACTTTGTATGTCTAGGACTAGGAAATCCTATACATGGAATGGTCTCCTTCACAATTAAGATGGGTCTTCTCATATCAATTAAGTAATGAAGATAACCCCTCCCCCCCAGTTATGCACAGGTACCCATCTCCCATTTAATTCTTTTTTTCTTTTTGAAAATTTTTATTACATATTTTCTTTATTTCCATGTCATATAATATCTCCTTTCCCAGTTTCCCCTCCGAAAGAAAGAAAAAAAGAACAAAACAAAACAAAACAAAAAAAACAAAAACAAAAAAAACCCTGTTCCCTCCCCCCTCCCCCTGCTCACCAACCCACCTTCTCCCACTTCCTGGCCCTGGCATTCCCCTACACTGAGGCATAGAACCTCCACAGGACCAAGGGCCTCTCCTCCCATTGATGACCGAGTTGGCCATCCTCTGCTACATATGCTGCTGGAGCCATGAGTCCTACCATGTGTACTCTTTGGTTGGTGGTTTAGTCCCTGGGAGCTCTGAGGGTACTAGTTAGTTCATTTTGTTGTTCCTCCTAAGGAGCTGCAAACCCTTCAGCTCCTTGGATTCTTTCTCTAGCTCCTTCATTGGAGACACAGTACTCAGTCCAATGGATGGCTGTGAGCCTCTATTTCTGTATTAGTCGGGTACTGTCACAGCCTCTCAGGAGACAGCTATATCAGGCTCCTGTCAGCCGGCACTTGCATCCACAATAGCGTCTGGATTTGATGGTTGAATATAGGAAGGATTCCCAGGTGGAGCAGTCTCTGGATTGTCCTTCCTTCAGTCTCTGCTCCATAGTTTGTCTCTGCAACTCCTTCCATAGATATTTTGTTCCCCCTATTAAGAAGGAACAAAGTATTCTTATGCTGGCTAGTTTTATGTCAATTCAATATAAGCTAGAGTCATCTGAGAGGAGAGAACTTGACTTGAGAAGCTATCTCCATAAGATCAACTGTAGAACATTTTATTAATTAGCAATTGACATGAGAGTGGACAGCCACTCTCATGGATGGTGCCACCTTTGGGCTCATAGGACTGGGATCTATATGAAAATAGGTTGAGTGAACCATTGAGAGCAAGCCTGTAAGCATTAGTTTTTCCTGGCTTCTGTATCAGCTCCTGCCTCCAGGCTCCTGATCTGTTTGTGTTCCTACACTGACTGCCTTAGAGGAGCAACTGTGATGTGGAAGATTAAGCAAACTAGATCCCCTCCTTCCTAAGTTCCTTTTGGTCATGGTGTTTGGTCATAGCAATAGAAACCCTGTGGGGAGCTTTGTGGGCTGCTTGGCAGGAGTCTGACATTGGTCAAGGACAGGGAAATGGGTGTCAGGCAGGAATCTGACTTTAGACCAGGACAAGGAAGTAAGCCTAGGCAGGAATCTAATTTAATGCCAGAACAGGGAAGTAAGCTCAGGCAGGAATCTAATTTTAGGGTAGAACAAAGAAGTAGGCTTCAGGCAAGAATCTGGATTTTGGGCTAGGATAGGGAAGTAGGCTCAGGTATTTTGGTAATTCTGATAAGCCCTTAGAAATAGTGACCAGCTGAGTGACAATGGAACCTTGTTTATTGCCTTGCTGGTTCCTTAACCTAGAACTGACCTTATTACTTACACATAATTAAAATGGTATAAAAGCAGTTTGGGCAAAAATAAACCCACCTCAGCCTCAGAACTGGCTGGGGTCACCCTACAATGTTGTCTAATTGTCTTTTTTCTTTTTGATCTTCACTCCTGCACTGGAGAACCTGTTGACTGTCTGAGAGGGCTTGGTCAAAACCCTAAATAAAACAATTCTAGATTTTGTTAAGTTGACAGTTACAGTACTTAATACAAATTGTGGCAATTGACTGGGTATCACTATAAACCAGTGCATATGTAAAAATTCAAAGCTATACAGAAAATATAGTATAAATTTTATTACATTTTTATAGAGAGGGTTGTAATTTATGTAAGTTGGACATACTGCTCAAATTCCTTTATTTAGGTATGATAGATGAGAATAAGAGAGGTTGAGATGAAGGTTTTTCAGGCATTGTCTGATGTGAGTGTGGAGACAGAATCCTCAAGGTCTACAGTCAGTGGGTGTGTTGTGCTGGCTATTTTATCTTATTTGTCTACTTGATACAAACTGGAAAGTAGAAACTTTAATTGAGAAACTACCTCCATTAGATTTTCCAAGCATGTCTTTGGAGTAATTTTTTAAGGAGTGACAAGGGAAGGCCCAGCCCACTGTAGGTGCTGCTGTTCCTGGGCAGCACTGTGTGTGGTTCTCCACTGCATTAGAAAAGCAAGCTGAGGGAGCCATGCAAACAAATGAGTATGTAGCACTCCTCCATGGCCTCTACTTCAGCTACTGCCTCTAGGTTCTGGGTCTACTGGAGTTTCTGCCTTGAGTCCCTTCAGTGATGGACACTGACCTGGAGAGATAAGATAAGATAACCCCTTTCCACCTCAAGTCGATTTTAGTCTTGGTGTTTTATCATAACAATGGTAGCTTCGAACCCAGGATGGTACAGTTCCAACTGAAAACCCGCCACATTCAAGAGCAAAAACATTGATGCTTTGGTTTGAGGCAACAAGCAAGACTGGTTTCTACTCAAGAGCTAAGGCAGAAGGGCCCCCTCTTTCTTATGCTGGGAAATATTCAGACTATTTTTTCCATTTGTGTTTTCCAGTGGTTCAATAAGACGTGTTCTTTTCATATCAGAGAGAGAAATCTGTTTTACTCATTTTACTTATGCAAATGTCATTGTCATCAGAAAATACTTTGATGTATATACCTAGAAAGGCATTTGACTAAATAATTCCTGGGGCTCAGTTAAGTTGACTCATGATTCCAGCAACATTATTTTTATGGTTTATAGAGAGTCATACCAATATCTTTTTCATTGTTCCTCTTTTGTTCGTGTGTTTATTGTGGTCTTCTTGACTCCAGCACTATGTGATCTATTGATTATTTTCATTCTTCATTTTTTTTTCTGAATTTTTCTTGTTTGGCTTACATATCCACTTCATTATATTCGATCTACTTCCATTTGTTTTGAAACATCACTGGTATTATATTTTGTAAATATATGCTGATTTTGAAGCTTGCTCCTTCTCTTCACTTGGCTTATACCATCTATTCTCTAGGTGCCTCTGGTTTGCAATCCCAGTTATCAAGAACTGCTGAGTGATTGAAAACTTTTGCCTCTCCTGTGCACTGGCAAGGCAGCCCTTCCTTCTCGATGAGATCTTTTTGCTGATAATGGCTGACTTGGTCCATGCACTTGTGGTGTGCTGACTGTAATCTGGACAGTCTATATAGTGACATGTTTCTGACAAGGAATAGATGTGTTTACACAGTGCTTCTTCGACACCTGTTGTGTATATGTGGAAGTTGGTGTTTCCCCTAGGAGATAGTACACTAGTGACGAGGTAGGCGATATGTAACAGGGAGAGAAGTAAGAAAATCCATTATACTATCCATTTAAGAGCTTTGAGTTTGGGAATGCATAGACCTGTTCTTTGCTACTTAAAAAGGAGCCAGTTTCATGCTATTTTAGGTAACTGATTCTCATGTCCATTAGTGAGACTCAAGAGAACAGGAGGGTAATACCCTGGGTCCTGTTTATCTGTCTGGAATGTCCATCTGCTCTTTCTCATTGATTCATCTTTTTAGTTAATTATGGTCACTGTATCTGCCAAATGTTAATTACTGTACTAGGTGCTAAAAATATAACAGAGGGTCATCTCTAACTGTGTTTTCAAGCCCAGAGTATCTTGTCTTGCAAACTCTGCTCAGCACTGCTTCCTTTAGCTGGGGGTTTCTTTCCTTTCCTTTTCTTTTCTTTTCTCTTCTCTTCTTTTTTCTTTTCTTTCCTTTTCCTTTCCTTTCTTTCCTTTCCTTTTCCTTTTCCTTTCTTTTCTTTTCTTTTCTTTTCTTTTCTCTTGTCTTCTTTTCTTTTCTTTTCTTTTCTTTTCTTTTCCTTTCCTTTCCTTTCCTTTCCTCTCCTCTCCTCTCCTTTGTCCTCTTCTCTTCTCCTTTCTTTCTTTCTTGCTTGCTTGCTTTCTTCAGCGGTTTAGGCTACCTGATACATTAGTACAAAAATCCTTTATAAGAAGTGTGTATACACACATATGGATTCACACACACACTCTCACACACACATACACACACACACACACAGAGGGAGAAAGAGGGGGAGGTGAGGGAGACAGAGACAGAGAGACAGATGGAGGGAGACATACAGGAAGAAACAGAGAAAGATGGAGAGGAGATCTTGAGAGGTCTTAGTTTAGTATACAGGCAGAGATTTCACAATTCACTAAGAAATATTCAGCCAGCAGCAGAGAAGCTTCCTCCTCCAGTAGACGGGAATAAACGCTGAAACCCACAGCCAGATATTACTAGAGAGTGAGACCTTGGAACACTTAACTCCAAATGGAATGTCTCCATCAAATCCTCCCTCCTAGAGCTCAGAGAACCCCATGTAAGAAAAGGCAGTAAATGTGTAATAGAGAGGATGGAGGGCACCAGGAGAACAAGACACTCTAAATCAACCGGGCAATGCTCATTTGAATTCACAGATACTGAAGCAGCAAGCACAGGGCCTTCAGGGCTCTGTTCCTCTGCATATTTATTATAGCTTTCGGTTTAGTGTTTTTATGTGACTCCCGAGTATATGAATGAGTATGTCTCTCAATCTTGTGCCTTCTCTTGGACAGTATTCCTTCTGTTGGTTTGCCTTGCCCAACTTTGATGTGATGTTTTGTTTGTTTTTCATTGTTATATTTTGTTGCATTTTGGTGTAATCTTTTAGAAGCCCTTTCTTTTCTAATGAGAGACAGAAAGGTAGTTGATCTGGAAGAGAGGGGAAGTAGGGAGGGATTGGAAGGAATAGATGGAGGGGAAGTTTTAATCAAGATTTATGAGAAAAATCTATTTTTAATAAAAGGTAAAAATTAAAAAGGAACAATTAATTAGCTAAGAAAGAGAGAACAGTAGAGAAGTCCATAGTGACCCTAAGAACAGAGATACTATGTGATGCTCGCTCCTTATTATCAGTTTGGATTTGAAATTACCTAGGGAATCTATTTCTTCTTCCTGAAGGAGTTTCTCCAGAAGTATACCTGAAGAAAGAAGTCCTGTCTTAGATATATGGGACACTCCCTCAGGGCCTGGGGTCCTGCAACAAGCCAAGAGGGAGGAGAGAGCAAACAAAGCAGCATAATTCATATTTGTCCACTTCCTGACTGTAGCCGCAACATTCCCACTTATCTCACTGACCTGCCATGGTTTTCTACCATGATGGAGGAGGGCACCCAGCAACTCAGAGAGAAAATAACTAGTGCAGCATCTATCATGGTTAAGGATGATGTGACATAAGAAACTAAACGTCATCTTTGATTTCGAGCCCACACTCAGAATATAAACAAAACCACCATCTCTTCCCTGGGCTCTATCAAACTTCAGGGTCCTTGGAGGTTCACATATGTCTTTGATGATTTCTAAAGTACTCTGCTAATTCCTGGATTGATTCTGTCTTCTGCCTCTGGCCCTTGGTGTAGCTCAGGTACTCGATTCCCACATTCGTTACAGTGCTGGTGCCTTATGAGGTTGGGAAAGAACAGTGCTATTGACATTGAGCTTTCTGGTTCACTCCTGCATACAGGAGCACTGAACTACTTCCTTTTTCATGAATTGTAAAAAAAAAAAAAAAAAGAAGAAGTATTGGAAGTTAGTAAACAAAATCCAGGGAAGCTCTGATTCAGAAAGCATTTGTGCAGAATATATATATTTTAAACTTTTTTTTGGTTCTTTGTGAATCCCAGATCATCCATCCCATTCCCATTCATCTCACCCTCCCCTCATACCCACCCTTCATGCTTACAACTTTCCCACAAACAGATGAAGAAATATTGATGTGGAAGCTGTAGCATGTCACAGTGTGTTCTACAGTGTACCCTTATGTCTATACTTCTTTGTTTGTAAATATTCATTGCAATGAGGTGTAGGTCCAGTATGAGGCCTCTGGCTTTTGCTACACTGTCAATACTGGAACCTCAGTGGGACTCTTCTCCTGAATAGATCTTTTTTGTACCATGAAGTATGCTGTTATTATTAGATTTTCATTAAATGTATTTGTTATATACCAAAGTGCCTAGTGTTTTATATAAAGTGTTCACACTATCATTGGCAGTTAAGCCCATGTGTTAATATGAGGAAAGGCCAAGGGTTGAACCTTGCTCAGATTTAGGGATTCCTCTCTGCTTATAAGTCATACTTCAATTAATTTTTTTTATTTTTATTTTTTTTATTTTTTTGGTTTTTCAAGATAGGGTTTTTCTGTATAGCCCTGGCTGTCCTGGGACTAAAGGCATGTACCATTAATCTAAGCTTGATTTTAAGTCAATAATTCTTCCAGTTTCCAATCCCAGAGGCTTTCTAGTGCCTGGTCTGTTTGAGGACCCAGAGTCAACACCAGATTCCCTCTCTTTTTCCTCCTTTATCCTTCCCTCATGTGTCCTTCACATAGGATGAGTTATGAGCGTGATATGAGCCCCTTCACATCTGGAATCCTAGCTCTCATCTTGGGATCTAACAATTATAAAAAGTTAATCTATTTGAAAACTGTAAAGCTAACACATGGTTATTGAAAGAGACTTGGGATATGAAAATACTGTCTCAGCTTTATGGGTGGCAATTCCACCCAGATAAAACATTACCTTTATATTTGTACCTTCAGATAGTAACTCTCCAATAGTGGTATGTAAGGTGTGTCCTATGTGTGTATGCACCCAATTGTATTTTCTTGCAGGAAGTAAAAGCAGAGTGTATACTGTCAGAGGGAAATAATTTCCCACTTTCTGGACAAGTATACTATTTCTCCTATGCACAATTATACCTTTATATCCACACAGTGCTCTCCTTGTGCCTCTAAGTTTAGAGCTTTCCATGAGTTAAGGCACAATTGGTTCCAATATCCCTATTGGCTAATGCCTTTGTATGTAAGTAGGGAACCCAAAAATCCACAAATCAAGTTAAGGCCAGTAGTCACTTCACATGACTTTAATTTGCAAACGAAGTTGGCCTCCACATCAGATAAATGATAGCTGGGGTAGGTTCCAGCCTGCTCTTCTTGCTTGGGCAATGCAAAAGGGGTCACTTGTACTTTCCTGCCACACATTTGTGAACTTTTGTTCATACTTTAAAGACATCTAGAAGATTCCAAGCACAATATTTAGTTTTCTGTTAATTTCCTCTTGGAAGTACAGTATGACAATTTCCTTGCCACATTTGCTTTGAAATGGCCCAGTGTTATTTGTCTGTCTTTCTTTTGGTGTACCCTGACCCCTCTTATCCAAATGTCTTGCCAAATCAGAGATGATCCTTTCAAAATGTCTATTTCCTGTGGTAGTTCCTCCTTATAGGCAAATTTCTTATGGAAGAAGGCTCAGGCTGAACCATATATCTTAGCATGCATCTCAAGATCTACGTAGCTGTTACCAGAACAAGTAAAACGGGTTAAACCGTTTAGCAAGGCTAACTCATTGCATGTGTTGCTTGCATTGAGGTTGTTTACAACAAACAAACAAACAACAAACCAGGTTTCTAGGCTTCCTTTCCCTAGGAGAAGGGATGCCGGATACTGCTCCATTAAAAGCAACAAAAATCGAAAAACAATAAAAACAATAAAATGAAACCAAAACCAAAACAAAATCATATGTACCCAAAGGATTGTGGTATACCCTAAAAGTTTGCAATCACCAACTTAGAAGAACTGCCTATGCCTCTTGGTCTATACTTCCATTGGAAAGTTTTGGCAGACAGTTTTATGTCTGAGGAGAGAAGGGGAGAGAAAGTAAGAAAGGGTCTTTTTAATGTATTGTAGACATCAGTCACACATTAGTTATACAATTTGACTTCACACCTTCATCCTTTAGTAAAGGATGATGTTATCCTGTGATGTTAGAGCTACTGTCAGTATTTTAGGAATGAAAATGACCTTCATTACAGAGTACTAACTATGCCTTTGGCCCTGTGCTGTACTTTAGAAGTTACCTCAGAACAGTTCTGTGACTCAGGTTCCAAAAGCAACCATCTCCACTTTCTAGCTGTCAGAATGGAATGAAAGGGACATTCACATGCTTCAGTCTGTCAGGTTTCTGGAGATCCACACTCATCCAGTGAACTCTCTAAATGAGGTCACAAAGGAAGCAGTAAGGTCAGAAGTCTACTGGGATGTCTTGTTATACTGCCAGGCTGTTACACCATGCCATTTTGTCAATTTTTGGCTTTTATTCTAACAATCTGGTCAATGGCTCGTTTTGTTTTTCATTAGTTACACTATATTATTCCATCATTCAATTAATTTGCATTAGGGGGTACTAACGAAAAGGGATGCATGCTACAATTGCTAACACATGTACAATGGTGTGTAAGCTTACAGATGGTAAACAAAGTTCATAGGCCGATTGCATTTCCCAAACCACATGCATCCACATGTTGAGGACAAGGAAACTAAGGACCAACAAATGCCATTCATTCATCTGGGGTTCATGCTCCATCTTCTCTCCAGTTTGTGAATTCTTATTTTAGGCTAGTCTTTGAAGAGATGATGGCAAAGAACAGGAGTCTTCCTTTGGGACTCTTTGGTCTTCATCTTACTCCAGGTGCATGAGTTGATTTTTATTCCCTCTATGAACCACAGTTTCTGATCTTAGAGTGAGGAATTATGACAGACTGTCTAGCAAACACTTTCCACAGGTTAGCCTTAAACTGGTTATATATCTGAGTATGACCTTGAACTTTGTTTAACCATCATCTTGATTTCTGAATACTGGGTCTACAGGCTTATGGCACAGTCCATCGACAGATTATGTAGTGCCGAAGGCTGAACCCAGAGCTTGCTGCATGGTAGCCAAACAGTCTACCAACAGGGCTTCATCCCCAGATCTCAAAAGAATTTTAGCTGCTGTCTGGCAGTATGGGTGAAGTTTCCTTTCTAGTTTATAGATGCAATGATGTTTGGGCAAACCTTCTTCCATTTTGTATGGTTTTAAATGGAAGACACTAGCTTATAGGAAGAATGAGAAGGAATTTATAAAACCAAATTCTTTTAAGTCTTCTTGCTACAAAAAGGCTTCACTATACCTATGCATACTAAGAGCATGGGAAAATTTAATACAAAATTGGGATCTTGTTGGTCAGAATTTGCTTTTTATAGAATTATACATGTCTTGCTATAAGACACTGATTCAAGTCCCCAAATTATAGACAAATTAATTCAGAACCTTTAAAAACAAGAAGTGCAGCATTGCTTACGATAAGCCACAGAAATTGTTTTGGTTTCAGATCTACCTCATCCAGTGTTTTCTCCCAGATAGTTCTCTAAATCAAGGACCTAAATTGAAAGTCTCTGGTATAAGTCAGCCCAACAAAATGTAGATTTCTCCAATGATGATTTTGTAAAAATTATAAATAAAAAACTATAATGTGTGTTCATAGATATTGACCCAAGGCAAAAAGACGCCCAGATTCATTATTTATTTAATATACTTTTGTTGGAGAAAAATTAGTTGTATTTTTTGACTATTTATGTCATCAAGTAGTCTGGTGAGAGAAGACTGCAAGCTCCCCTGCAGGTGGAGGGATCGTGTGAAGAGAATCAGGTCAATTCTGACCTATGTTTTGCTTTTGCACACATGGGTTTATTTAGTTGTCTGGATCCTGCTTTAGAGCTAATCTGAATCCTAGGTCACACACCATTTATGTTAGAGAAGATTCTTGTATAATGATGTTCTTCTCAAACACCTTGCAGACCAAAGCTCTATGTGACTTGTCTAGTCTGTCCAAAGAGGCACTAATATAACTAGCCCCATGCACTGGACTAAAACAACCTAACACTTTTCAATATTCTCACTCCAAAGACTTTGCCTAAGAGGACTGTGGTCTAACTGTCCACTCCTAGAACATTTGAATCTGTTATATAAAGCAGATTATTCTGGAGTACCCTCTCCCCTGCAGAACCAGGAAAACCTCACTCCTTTACCACATTAAGGTTCGATGTCTCCTTACCTGGAACTAGAGCAATTATATATCCTTATTGATAAAACACATTATGAATGAAAGTTGCAATGAATTTATTAGCATTTTTAGGATATTATTATCCTGTCAATTATGAAATATAAAGTTTAAATTTATCCATACAGACAGTGTATTGCTTTATGGGTAAAGTGGAGTTATGCAGGTATGCTTAACTAGATTTCTCATAATGACTTTGAGGATATCCCTCCTCCTACCTGCAGACTCCAGGTTGGGCACTTGTGAGTCAGAAGAATGCCTCATATGCTCACTCAGCAAAGGGAAAACATAGGGCCTGCTAGGAATTAATTGTGTCTTTGTGAAACTCATATGTTGAATACCTAGCCGGCGATGGAATGGCATTTGGAGATATGCCACTTTGAGAGGTAATTAAGCTTAAATAAGGTCACAGAGACAAGGCTCTAATCAACCTAATAATTGATGTCCTCATAATAAGAGGAGACACCAGAAATCTCTCTTCCTGCACCTTGGAAAGGTCATGTGAAGTCACAGGGAGAAGGTGGCTGTATATAAGTCAGGGAGAGAGTCCGTGCCAGAAGCTAGCTGTTCTGGAACTTAACCTTGAGCTTGTAGCCTCCAGAATGCTGAGAAACTAAATGTTAATTGCCTATGTCTCCTAGTCTATGACATTTTGCTGTAGCAAACAGATTCAACTTATTATCTATACTTTCTGAGCATAGATATTAGTTTAATTCTATGATACATGGAAACAGATCATAATTTCTATAAAGAAATGCGATTGTATAGGTCTCAGTGACACCCTTTTAGTAGTTTAAAATCAGCAAAGACTACTGCTACTTTGTTTTAATGTCATTTAAAAGTGCACATGACAAGGTCTTGGAAACCATGGTGGTATTGCAGGGAAATGATGGCACATTTTATTTGTATATTTGTTTGTTTGTTTGTTTGTTTGTTTGTTTGTTTTGCAAGACAGGATTTCACTACATAGCTCTGGCTGTCCTGGATTTTACTATGTAGACCAGACTGGCTTGAACTAATAGAGATGTATATGATATGGTCTCTAAACTAGTAGGATTAAAGGCATGTGCCACTGTGCCCATCAAGGTGGCACCATTTGAAAGAGGTGGAGCCTAGTGGGAGATTTTTAGGTAATTTGAAGTGTGTTGTTAAAAGAGATTATTGGAGTTGTTTCCCATCTTCCTCTACCCAAGACATGCAAGGTGACACTCTTTGACATATATTCTCTGCCACTCTCACTGGTTTCTTTACTTAAGATCTAAAGCAATGACACCACCCAGTCTTGACTTAGAACCTCCATAGGTATGAAATAGATAAACAGCTTCTCTTTACAAGTTAATTAGGTCAGATATTTCATTGCAGTAAAGGCAATCTGGCTAATTCAATGGTGTATTATTTTTCTCCCATGGAGAATTGTTGAACAGCGAGCAGAATGTCAGCCAGTTCCCCAAGTCTCACACAACTCAGTGTTCAGAATGAGAACTATTAACTGTACATACTTCTAATGAAGAGGGTTTATATTAGAGTTATATGACAGACAGTTGTGACACCATCATGTCAATGTTTTTACATATTTTATCCATCCCTGGCTTCTATTGAAATATTTGATATTGTGGCAGGTTTCCCGAGACAGAGAAAACTTTAAACATTACTTAATGAGAAGGTTACAAGCACATTATGGATGGGGGGTGGTGGTTCATATCTAGGGAAGAGACTTAATTAGGTACTTGAGCATTCTCTATTTTTCTATTCTGTCTGTGTAATGATTGAGCTTTGATTTAGTTCCTAGAGCTCTAAGATGTTGCTTTAAGGAAGTGTATTTTTTTTTCCAATTCTCGCTTTCTGAAGGTGATACTAATAGACAGTAAGACACATCTCTAGCCTTTTATTCTCTAAGTTGACTTGTTAGTGGAACTGTATCTGAAGTGTGACTTTGAGTCTGTCTTTTCGGTGATCTGAGCGCAGCCTCACAAAAATGCAGTCTCCCAATGCTGACTTTCATCCGTGACAGTCTCTAGTGCTTCCTGCCAGCAAGTCAGATCTTGCATCTTTAATAAGAACACCAGGGTGCTTAGCAGCCAGGTCTGCATAGCAAAGGCACATGCTGGATTTAAAGGTCAGTTCAGAAAAATAAAATGGTTTTGTTTTTCAGTACTTTGTTTTGCAAGCCCGTGATTTGAAGTGCCTCATATCTTACAGCACCAGGATTCCAGTGTGCAAGTTTTAATAATGCGTAGTCACGTGACACTGTATTCTTAGTGCAAATGTACTGCTAACGTAAGAGCCTTCTGGAATTGTGTGAAGGTCACTTGGTTAGAAGTCAGGAGATCTTGTCCTCTCTTATGTTCCTGCTATTAATAATAACAATAATAGAAATAGTTTGGCTCTCTCGGTTTCTACTTTGTGTCAGATATGATGATGTTAAGTGATTTAAAGTAATAGGCAGGTTGAAGGTGTTGAAATGCCAGTCACAAGGTAATGCAGATATGCAGACACAATATATTTTATTGATTATTTTATGTGCTGGGTTTTGATTCCTGATTACATCGCACATGCAGGTATTTAAAAATCAATAGAATTAAATTCAAGTTAAATCCAGCCAAAAGTACTGAGATGTGGTTGAAGCTTGTGACCTGATAAGACCTGTTTTGGTCTCTGCTTGATTAGACCCACTTCAGGGCTTTCTCTCTTACTCAGTTTCACACTGGCATCTAATGGCTGTACACCCAAGCTCCATGAAATATCTCCACCCAGCCTGTTAACTTATTCCCAACCTGTGTCCCTAGGGCCTTGTTAATTGTCTTCTTTGGTCTTTGAATAACCATTGTGTTTTTACTTGACATACACATCTCTTATGGAACATGGAAGGTTAAGGAAATGGTGCAACAGAAAGCCCTCTATGTTATCATTCTGGTAAACTGAGGCAGCTAGACTAAGCTGGCATTGACGCTCAGCATGTCTTTCTGTCCAGTTTTGACAAACAGTATTTTATTTTACTTTCACAGTGATCCTACAAAATAAGCCTTAATATTGAAATTGCACTATTTCCTTTTCTTGTCCATGTATTAGAAAGTTCATGCATTCATCAATGCACTCTTCATTTTGTTAAACAACTTTGATTCAGTACAATCCTGGATCCATGTCCTTAGCTCTGAAGATGCAGTCAAAAATTACATATTTCACCAAAATGACCCTGACTTGTGTCCTCCATGATGCCGTCTCTGTGATTTTAGGCAATAATTATCTTTTCTTCTCCCTGACTCTTCTTCATACTTGGTCTCTGAAGCATACATTTTGGCTCTTGATGTTCCATTCTGCACTTTATTACAATCATAAAACTTTTATCGCCTGATTAGATCTTGGTGATAATATAGTCTTAGAGATAAGAAAGCCCACAAGGAAAAAATAATAAATTTTGGATTAGTTTAGAAATATGTCTTAAGGAGTTTTTAGTTATTTATGAAATAAAAGGAAATAAAGTATCCTTGAAAAATAACCTTTCCTTTCAGAAATTTCCCATTAATTTGCTAAGCCATAAAAATTGAATGTCAACTATGTATGACAATTTTATAAGCAAAGTTAGTAATTCATGATATAATTTTAAGTTTTTAGATGAGCAATGTATCTTTTGATTTTTAAAATATGTGTGCATTTTTCTCCCACCATATGCAGGTGAGTTTTAAAAATTTATATTTAAATTTTTATTTTATTGGCATCCATATTTTCCTATATTCTGACTTTACAAATGGGAAGAGATTGTGAAATGGAGTTGTTTAGAAACTTTCAAACTTCCAATGTAATGCACATGACATTCCAAGAACAATGCCTGGAACATAAAGTCCTCTTCTTCCTTTATCCTGTATTTACTAGTATTTCTTTATGGGGGTTCTATTAATCAGCACATTATTTATGACACTAGGATGCATAGGTGAATAACACAAAGCCTTTTGGGCTCATAAAATTTACCAAGTCATACAAAATCAATCAGCAGATGTTTCTCAACTCCTTTTAGAATCATCATGTAGTTGTACAGTATCTATTAAGACTTGAACATGAGAGCAGGGATGTGTTCAGAGTTATAGAACAAAGTAATTAGGTAGAAAGGGCCTTACAAGGACTTAAAACCACCACCTCCCAATTCTTGCTCCTTTGCTCCAGGTCACTGGAAGTCTTTTCTTACTTTAAATTCTACCATTCTGACTCTTTATTCTTACAACTTCAAATGAGTAATTTAAACTAGACCTGTATAGATACATTTATTATTTATAATTGCAAAACTTCTCTTTTTACTATTCATAAGCTAATTTATAGATTGCTTTATTTTTCAGTATCTCTGAAAAATAGATTGTTTGAACTATGTTGCAGATAAAAGTCAACCCTTATAGAGAATTCAGTTTAATGAAGGGGATAAAGGTATGGTCAGTTTATTCCTGGCAATTTTCTTAATTAAAATATGCAGTGAAAGGAATAGTGTAATGATTGTACCATGTGAAGAATGCTCCAGAATATGAATGACCAACAGGTCTTTGTGTCGAAATACAGAATGAGTAGAGTTACTGTTGTAATGGTGGTTGGAAAAGATTTGACAGAGTAGATGACATTCAGTTGTGGAGTTTTAAGGATAAAGTTCTGATAGACTGGAGAAAGAAAGTCTGGCAAATTCTTAAAAGCCAGCTTCCATTAGTGCCTACTGGTTTAGACAAATTATAACATACATTAAAAGAAATGATGGCCATCAAGCTGAAAATCTAAACTGAAGTCTGATGGTAGAGAACCTGGAACACCAGATAAGAACTTCTACTTCATTTAGCTTGTCATATTTAAATACTAAAGATATTTTAATAGAGAGCTAACATTAACCTTCTTGTATTTGTATGTACATGTTCATGTGGTATGTGCACAAGAACATCCAGGTTTGTGCACATATGTGCATGTGTATGTAGACCAGAACTTAGGTGACCACCTTATTTTTGAGACAGAGACTTTCACTAGATTTGGAGCTTGTCACTTTAGCCAGGTGAGCTAGCTGCTGGGAAACCCTGCTACTTAAGGTAGAAGTCTACCAGTTCCAGACATCTCCCCTGAGCTTGGCACAAAGTGGAGGACTCCCTTTCCCATCAGGACTTCCTTGTCTCTTCCATATCTATGGAGCCCCAACCCCCACACTCTACCTGAGTGATGTCATGAAATCCTTGGCAAATTTACATTTCAACTTCCTGGAATTTGTCTCTATGAAAATGAGTTATCAATAGAACCTTAAACCTTAGCCAATGAAACTTCACTCTAAGAAAAGCAACTTCCTACTTTCCAAGGTTTATATAATCCTTGTTCATTCTGAATAAAGCATACAAACTATTTCGTTGACTATCGTCTAAGAGAGCTGTTTTCTAAAAGAGTTGTAAGACTGAAGAATTCACTGAAGAATTATAACACTAAAATCTTCCAGGAATGGATCCTGCTCACAGATTTCACTTCTAGAATCCTTTCCTGCCTTGTGTGCATCATGGTCCAGACACCCCAAGGGAAGAGGTAGACCACAGAACTCTGCTCTATGCCATCCTTCCTTACTGGGTGTGCAGCATTGCCTGAACACCCCAAGGGAAGAAGCAAAATACCTAAGGACAAGTAGCCCCTGAGCTGCAGGAATCTGCCTCTATCTGCTTCCTCAGCAATGAAGGTACGAATTCAGTTGATTATCTTTCATGATTGTTATGCAGATGTTGACCGTTATACAGATGCTGGGTCTATGAACTCAGGACCTTGTGCTTGTACAGCAAATATTTTATTGACTGAGCATTTTTCCCAGCCCCTATTAATCTTCTTTTGGAAAGAGAATAAACATGTTTATTTTTAAATACATGTTTATTTTTAAAGAAGTGAATCTTGGCTGAGAATCTACATGAAGAGATAGTCAAGCTCTGAGGCCAGAATGTTTTGTGGTACATTGCAGAGAGTAGGTCATGTCATTTAAAGGATCTAAATGTGATTGATAATGGAATTTTTTTGTTTGTTTTTTAATTTCTTGTGCTATGAAGGACAGAGACTCAAAAAATTTAGAATTAACTGTAGTTTTGTATTGTGATCCATCCAACAAGGGAAGGTTATGAGTTGATATAGGTGACTCAAGCTACAATACCAACACTTCCTTCATATCTGTGCTCTTTTATACTGGTCTCCTGAAACTGGCTTACATAAAGGTGGCTTTACATCCTATCACCACTGGGACTAGAAAAAAAGAGATTAGCAGATTAGCTGTTTGACAATGTGTTCCATGCCATAGGCTCAAACTTGGTTGAGAATTCATGTCTAAATCAATGATCATGGCCACAAACACAGGCTACAGCAATGATTGGTTTGGGTTTGGTTTATTCTATTATAAATACATTGGCCAAAATTTATAAGGGTATGTTTTTAAAAGTAAAGGCTTGGAGAGAATACACACAGGTCCATATGACATGTGCAACCTGCTTCATTTATCAGATTGACCCAATTCTTTCTTATTTTATAGGACTGCTGACAGGCAGAAATTAGTTTTCTTTCTTTTTTGGAAACTTACAGGATTCAAACTGAAGGGCCTAGAGGAAACCCAAATTTTAATCACTGGGAGAACTGTAAGCCAATATCCTGAGGCCATGGTGATTTGACATGCTAAAGTTGGAGTTTACTATAAATTTCATTAGCAACACAGAACTCCATGATCATTTGTGAACTCTATTCAGATTTGTGTGCCTGATTTATCTTAAATATTAGAAAATAATCATTGGCCTGCTTGTTTTTTTAACCAACCCCAACAGCAATAATATTTGACTATATTTGGCTCTTGGCTTTATTTTCTAACTAACAGCTGTTGATTCATGTATTTATCCATGAAAGAAAATGTACAGATTTGTCCCTGTAAATTTCATGAAGATTCTCATCTCTGAGGATGTTAAATTTGAAGTTGTTAAGTATGCAAATGTAGCTTCATGTTGCTTTTTCTGATAACCTTATGATTAAATGCCCTGTTTTGACAATTTCCTGCCCATGCAGAAAAGTTGGAAGAATCCAGAAACAAATTTGTTGTAATGAAAACCTCCAGTACAGCAAGGGACAGCTCTAGCTAAGTGGGGTGAAGACAGAGTCTGCCACATTGAGAGCTACCCCATAAACTTACAATCTCAATTTGGGTATGGAGATGTGGCTTATTATAAGATATCTAAGACACTGTGAAATTAAGTATGAAATGAGGTACTTCCAACTAAAGGTTTGATGATTTGTGCATCAGTGATGTAACAGGGAAAATTAATATCTTGTATTGAAAAAGACCTTATTTAAAATTAAGATAACATATTTCATAGGTTGTTATTGACAACTAAGTAACCTTGGGTAATGAACTTATAGAATCTTATTTTACTAATTTAGAAAACAGAGGGCCAAATTTGTATAGTTATAGTCTTAGTTATTAACTATGTTTCTCCTTTATCAGTAATCCATGAAAAAATGAAGATAGGAAATAATGAGAGAAATTAATCATCCAAAAGTTTGTTTGCATTCACCATTATGATCACACACACACACACACACACACACACACATACACACACACATACACACACACACACACACACACACACACACACACGCACATATGCACACATTAAAATAACAGCTACCACAGAAAAGGAGGAAACATCCTCCCACTTTATTTTGACTCTGTTGTCTAATTTCACTTTAGGAACATCTAATTACATGTGCTTAGACCTAACTAGCTAAATTATATGGATGCGTGAATCCATTTCAGTGTATCTCAAGGTTTCTGTTCAGTATCATTGCAGCTGTGGGGTAGCACACACTATCCTTGCTTAGGACTGGAAGTATCTTAGTCACTGGACTATTCTAGAAAGACACAGTTGAATCTCAAGTAGTAGAAACAGAAGGGATATGTAGATACATACCTCAACCCTGGGGTTAATATTCTAACTTTTAAAGCCTGGTACAAAATGAAAACTTAGGCTTTTTTTTTTAAATCAAAATAAAATAGGTTAAAGCACAGAGCCAAACATGAATTCCTGTACACATAGGGTGTGAAGGTAGAGATCATTCTCCCATACATATTTGTATGCCTACCAACATTGAATACAGTGTCTTTAGAGGTAAGAATCTTCATAAAACTTTAGGAGATAATGTTTATGACTTTTTCCCATCAATAATTTATGCCTATTGAAGGCTAATATTTGAAACCTTCAATAGCTTCAACAGCATATGGCTACAAGCCTCCGAAGGCTAGGGAATGGAATGTGGTGGTTTGACAAGCATTGGCCACCATAAACTCATGTATTTGAATGCTTGGACAAAAGCAAAACAATGTCAGGTAGGGTTGTTCTCCCACAGAGTCAGAACCTGTTCCATCAGCTGCCAAGAGGGCTCCCAGCACCAAGTCTTCAGATGTGAGCTCCATATAAATAGCCTTAGCTTCATGGGGCCAGTGTGCTCCAGCTCTCAGACACTGTTGAAGCTAGCACATCTAAGAAACCTGCAAGAAGAAAAGGCGGGGAGTGTGACAACTTTGATAAACCCTGCCAAGCTTTAGCCTTCTCCTGCTCTACACAGGATGTCTGGTCTGAACAACTTTTCCTTCTTAATTTCTACTAAAGCTCTTGAAGCATCTCCCTTTTTGCAGGCATTGTCTCTCAGAGGATTCCCTGTACACAAAGCTGTCCTACATGCCATTTTGGAAAGTCCTGTGTATGTCCACACTTCTTTAAGTAATTTTTTCCTTCATTTATGTATTTTTATTACTGCTTTCCTTTAGAAACTTTCCTACAGTTATATTTTGATCAAATTCTTTTTCTTTTTCTTTCTTCCTTTCTTTCTTTTTTCTTTTTTCTTTTTTTTGTTTTCAAGACAGGGTTTCTCTGTGTAGCCCTGGCTGCTCTGCAACTCATTCTGTAGACCAGGCTTGCCTTGAACTTAGAAATATGCCTCTGCCAAGTGGTGGGATTAAAGGCATGTGCCACCACTGCTGGGCTTGATCAAATTCATTAATCAGCTGCCAGCTTCTTACCTATCTATCCATCCAACTTTACATTTTTTCTTTTTCTTAAAAACAAAAAACAAATTCCAATCCAGCCCAAATCAAACCTAACCAAAACAACAGCACAAAATGAAACATACAAATAAATAAATAAATAAATAAATAAATATAACAACAAAGCAAAATGTACATGAAGAGTTAATTTTGTGTTGTCCATCTGTTCCTTAATATGTAGGCATTTTAGGCTTTCAGTGCTGTGATGGGACAACATAATCAAAACAACTCTTACAAAGGAAAAATTTTAGGGGCTGGCTTACAGTGTCAGAGGTCTAGTTCATTATCATCATGGAAGGAAACATGGCAGCATGCAAGCAGATATGATGCTGGGGAAGGAGCTGAGAGTTCTCTATCTTGATCTGCAGACAACAAGGAGGAACTGTCTCCTGCAGGCATCCAAAAGGAGGCTCTGATTCGACACTGGGTGGACCTTAGACATAGGAGACCTCAAAGCCCACCCCCACAGTGATACACTTCCTCCAGTAAGGCCACACCTACTCAAAAGAGACCACAGTTCCTGATAGTGTCATCCCCTGTGGGCCAAGCATTCAAACACATGATTCTATGGGGGCCAACCCTAGCCAAACAACCACATTCTTCTCCCCATTCTTCATAGATTTGTAGCCATAACATAATGAGAAATGTATTTAGTCCAATTTCCAAAGTTTCCATAATCTTTGACAGTCTTAACAATATTTAAAAGTCCAAAGTTCAGTCTTTTCTGTGATTCAAGTAATCTCTTAACTATAATCCCCTATAAAATCAAAATAAAAATGCAGATCAAGTACTACCAATATTACAGGATATAAACTACCATTCCAAAACATCATAGTGAGGAAATTCTGAAGCAAATAAAGACCAAAGACCAGTTGGGCAAATTCCAAAGTCTGAATCTCCATGTTAGATGTCCAATTCCTTTAAGCTTAGTTGGCTGAAACACAATTTTTTCTCTTGGACTGGTTTCACTCTCTGTTAGCAGCTTTCATTGGCACTTATTCCATGGCTCTGGCATCTCTAACATCTTGGGGTCTTGAAGGCAACTTCAACTTTACAGCTTCTTTTTCCAATGTCTGGGATCCACATATGATCTTCTGAACTCTTCCAAAAAGTTTGGGTCAATTCTCCAGTTCTGCCCTCTGTAGCACTCTAGGCTCTGGTTGACTTGACTCCTTTGCTTGCTGCTGTTTGTGGTCACCACATAGCATTGGCATTGCCAATATGCTGTGATTTTCCCACTGCAATTAAGCTACATTTTCATGGTGTTAAGTTCCAACTTCTTTTCATGACCCATTTTGTCTGGGGCCTCCAGCACTAAGGATGCACCTTCACCAAAAGTCTTTCCTAGCTTTTCATAATGCCAAGCCTCTGCTGCTGTCCGGGACCCCATATACCTGTGTGATTCTTACACATTACCAAGTTTGTGTGCCACAAAAAGGTTTATCTCTGGAACAGTTACTTTGTGCTCTCAGAAAACACTTCCTAGAAGATTCCACCACAGTGATACTGTTCTCTTCCAATCATGACTAATTTCTTAGCTCCATATAACTGGAATCAATTGTCCTGGTAACTCCTTCTATTCTTGACTCTAAAGCTATAGCCAAGTGTCTGAAGCTACCAATTTCTGCTGCTTGCTGGGGCTGGAACATGGCCCTGTTGTTCTATTACATTTTTACCAGTTATTTATTTGTTTATTTATTTTACTTCCTAAGCTTTGCTATTCTGTATCTTGCTCTGTAGACTGACTTTGAACTCAGTGTTCTGCACACCTTTGTCTCTTGAGTGTTGGACATAAGCTTTTCTTCAATTCCTTCAACAGGTCTTTATAATTGTAGTTCATTCCAGGTATAATCAAGTTGACAACTGAGATAGTCATCACAATCTATCCCTTGTCAATTTGACACACGTTCGCATCTCCTTATGTTCAAGTGAAATCAATAACATAATATTGGTCATAGTAATGTGGTATAACTATAGCCTAACACGCTATAAATATTCCTTGTGCAAATGCAAATATAAACAGTAAGTTTAGCTGGGTGATATCTTGCCCTGAGTTTACCACATTCCAAATTCCATTTACTATCCTTAAACACAGGATTTAGTTCTAATCTACTTCCTGGTGCCCTTTTAATCCTTGAACCGTACATTTTGTGCTTTTCCTTTATCAGTTTGCTATGCTTGATCAAAATGTTCTTTGTAAGAGTAAACAAGAGGACAGAGTCTATGCAAGACTGTCTTGAGATTCCCTTCCTCAATGCAATTAATCTACTTATCTTCACTTTAGCCTCAGGTAGAGTCTTCAGACAAGGATAAAAAGCAGCTACATTCTTCACCAAAATATCACAGCAACAGGATATAGGCTACACAGACTGAATTTCTTCCCTTCTCAAACCTCTTGAGCCAGACCCCCCACAGTTCCACTGCTTTCCAAAGTCCCAAAATTCATACTCTTCCAAACAAAAGCATGATCAAGTCCATCATAACATGCCCCAGTACCTGCTACCAACTTCTGTCATATTTAGGGTTTCATTGCTGTAAAGGGATACTATGACTAAGTCAACTCTTATAAAGAAAAACATTTAATTGGGGCTGGCTTATAATTCCAGAGGTTCAGTTCATTTTCATCATGGAGGGAAGCATGACAGCATGCTGTCAGACATGGTCCTGGAAAAGGAGCTGAGAGTTCTATATCTTGATCTGCAGGCTGAAAGGAGGAATGGTTTCCTGCAAGCAGCCAAAAGGGGGCTCTGATTTGACACTGGGTGGAGTTTAGGCATAGGAGACCTCAAAGTCCACCCCACACAGTGACACACTTCCTCTAACAAGACCGTAACTATTCAAGCAAGGTCACACCTCTTAATAGTGCCATTATCTGTGGACCAAGCATGCAAACTCATAAGTCTATGGGGAACAAACCTATTCAAACCACCACAGTCGATAATATACCTAGTGCCACTCCATTAAAGAAAATGAACTCCCAGGGTCTCAACCACCAACCAAGGACTACACATGGAGGGGTCTGATTGTTCTGGCAGCATG
>NW_022196905.1:36821911-36858789 GCF_008632895.1 Mastomys coucha | reverse complement strand
AAAAAAAAAAAAAAAAGAAAGTTACTATTATGGTATAAAATGACACTTAAAAAAAAAAAAGAAAATGGATTTTCCTTTTCACAACAGGCATCAGTTGCTAATAGCTTCTTGGTTAGGATAGGTATCCGTGCCTATTTTCCCTCCTCTCTTTTACAATTTTCTCCAGCTGGAACTGGAATGTCATGTGCATTCTGTCATAGTGTCTATGTGTTCATACATGCACCAGCCCTGATATGTCTAGAAAACACCATTTCTTTGGAGTTGTCCACCAACCACTCTTGCAATCTATGAAAACCTGTGTTCCTCAGCCTTTAGGAGAGGCATTTAATGCTGTGTGCTCCAAACTTGTTTACTCTATGCATATTGTTCACTTGTGGGTCTCTGTGTTAATAACCATCTACTACAATAAGTTTCTCTGGTGAGGGTTCAGTGAAACACAGAACTGTGGGTACAGCAACACGTTAGGAATCGATTTTTTTGCTATGTTAATGTAGTAGAATACTTTTAGTAGGTTTCCCCCATACCATGTGCTATCTGGTCTCTGGTATTTGGTCTCATTAACAGTGTCAAGAATGGATCCTATCATGTAGAGTGGGTCTTAAATCCAACCAAAAAGTGGTTGTTAACTCCATTAACAGTTGTACTACTCAGCTGGGTGAGGTTGGTGATCATCTCTCTCCTGCATTTCAATGTTAGTTTTGCTTCCTCCATTGGAAATCAGAGCAAGTGGCTATAAGTGGAGGACACACCAAAGGGAAATCTTCATTAAAAGGTCTAAAGAGAAAACGAAAGGGCACTACGCTCCTTTGAGATATCTACTTTACTGTAAGATGTAATATTGATAGCTCCCCTGTGTTATCTGTAATAAAAAACAGGTATTTTAAGACCAAGTCTCTATAGGAGTAGAGGTTTGTGTTAAAATGGTCATCAGCAACCCCTGGTAAGCTTGAAAGTGGGTCATCAGCAGAACCACAATAGAAACAGTTAATTGTAGAGAGCTATCATTTAAATTAAGAGGGTGGGGAGATGAGCCAGTAGGTAAGAGAACTTTATGTGCTAGTATAGGAACCTAAGTTCAAACACTAAGCAGTTGTATAAAATGCTAGGCATAGCCATGTACAGGTCTATAACCTTTTGTAGGGGGCTGAGACAAGAATGTTCTGGCTTGTCAACTGCCAACCTAATTCCAGTTTCAATGGAAGAACCTGTCTCAATAGGATAAACCTGGGACTGATAAAGATACTGGCCTCTGGCCTCTGACTTCACATGTGTACAGCTGTATTTGAACTACCCCCATAATGTGTATATACCTTCCCCCACACACAGAGTTTAGCTCTTGTGTTGACTGTACCACATGAAGTTACCTGAGATTATTTGTGAGTAGGTAGTTTTGACTTTCCAGCTATCCTCACCCAAGTACTAAAAACACAATATCATTGACTATCTAGATCGGCTTTCCCCTTAGCTAACTGTTACCACACAAAATCATGCCAGAGATGCAACTCAGCTGGACCACTGAGTGGATTGAACTTCCAATCTACTAAATAATGAGATGTTATAGAACACTACATGTTGTTCTATAAAGTGATTGATACTCAGTCTCTGAGACATATTGGTATCTACTTTAACAAGTAAATATTTCATCAAGATATATCCAGTAAAAAACAGATAATCAAAAAAATTCTACAGAACAAGAATTAAATTTGCGACAATAATAAAGAGTTGTCAGGCTACGGGGGGTGGGGGAGGGACAGAATTTAGCTCTATGATCATTTGTTATTTGCTTAGGAAGATTGGAGAGCATGTCTTCAAACAGCTTTTGGTCTTTGAAGAATTTCTTATGTATTGCTGCACAGCAACCTTATTGCCAAGCCAGATAAAAAAGAAATATCAGAAAGACATAAGATGGTAAATATTGTCTTTTTAGTGAATACTAAATATAATGGAAATGAAGTTCATGAAGATTTTAAAATGACATCATACCAGCTTTAAGTAAGTAAGAGAGAGAGAGAGAGAGAGAGAGAAGAATATGAACAATTCTTCCTTTCCAAATCTTTTAAAAAAAACCTAGCTGTAAAAAAATTTAAGTTGTTAATGAAAATGAGAGTCACTGTAGAAGCAAAATCACTGGGGCAGAGATAAGAGCAATGGAGGAAGTTTTTAAAAGGCTGGGATGGAATACTGGAATGGTTAACATATATATGGCTAGAATTCATTTTTTTGACTACCATAATGCCTAAGCTTAATTGTTAGCCTTATGTGATTTAGAGTCACTAGGGAGGCATGCATCTAGGTATGTGTATATATATATGCCCCCCCGTAGCCTTACAACTCTTTATTATTGTCGCAAATTTAATTCTTGTTCTGTAGAATTTTTTGATTATCTGTTTTTTACTGGATATATCTCGATGAAATATTTACTTGTTAAAGTAGATACCAATATGTCTCAGAGACTGAGTATCAATCACTTTATAGAACAACATGTAGTGTTCTATAACATCTCATTATTTAGTAGATTGGAAGTTCAATCCACATATATATATATATATATATACACATATACATATATACATATACATATACATATACATATACATATACATATACATATACATATACATATATATAAGGGTTTTCCCAGGAAGGTTTAACTCATTTGTTTGAGTGGCACTGGATATCCCATGGCCTAGAGTCCTGTGCGTAAAAAAAAGAAAAAGCAAGTGGATCACCCAACATTCTTCCTTCTCTACTGTCTGCCTGTGCAACCAACATGAGCACTTGCCTCGTGCTCCTACTTGCAGAGCTTAAGCCACGTTGCCAGCATGCCTTCTCCCTATGATAGGGTTTAACTATAAACTGTAAGGCCACAGTAAACTCCTAATTTCTTATGCTACTGTTGCCAAGCATTTTATTAAAGAAAGAAGAAAAGTAAGTCATATGAAGAACAATTACAGCATTTCTCCTAATGTCTCCTTTTCACTCAGAGATATCCATGGTAAGGTACCTACGGTAGGTTCGCCATCTCTTCTCACACATGGTGAATTGGCTGTTCCTGGGCCATGTTTTTATGTCGTCTTCATAACTCTTTCAATAGGGAGGAACAACAGTCAGAGAACCATATCTGAAGAGTACTTGCTATTCACGACGATAATTTTATGTGACACCATCTTGGTATCGAAACTAATACTGAAATGGCGTGAGATACTTTTATTCTACTTCTAGACAATTTTAATTGAGGTCTCTAATGACTCTTGCCCTGCTTACTTGTAATGTCTTTCAGATTAATGGGTCATGATGACTAAGCTTTGGTACTTTATACATTAATTTCAATCATGGTTCTTGCACATACAATTTTAAAGATTTTAGGTAAGTCATTACTTTTTTTCCAAAGGTCCTTTCCTACGTTACTAAAATATGAGCAATAACTTCATATTAATGTTATTTTGTGAGGTAAACAGCAAAGGGAATATTAATACTGAGAATCTGACAAACTGCAAATTTTTCTTATACTCTTGCCCATCTCTATGATAAAGGGATACTATCTTTGTCATAGACAATAGGTTATCAAGCTATACATTCTAGATCCCGACCTGTTCTATGACATGTTTCAAATAATAATGAGACTTTGGGAAAGTCTCTTTATACATTGGTAGCATCATCTGTAACAATGGCACCTATTTAACTATCTCACCCGTGTTGTTGTATGAAGACAGTTATGATAATCTAAATAAATTATGAAGCTCCTGGATAATGTTGAATGGATATTAGCTATTCTTATTAATAACATCTTTTAGTTCTTCTCCAACTCAGTGATTCTCAAATGATTTAGCTCCATCATGACATTTATTTGATGAAAATAGAGTATTGAATGTGATGGCAGAGTTACTGTTTATTCATCCCCTTGACAGCTCATTCATCATCTCTGCAGGTTGTCTGGGTAGCTGGTTTTGAGACTTCAGCTTCTAGGTCTGTTGCTCTTTCTCTCTGAGAGGGCTACATATAGAAGGACCATGGGCGAGTTGCTTTTCAGTATCTTTGTTACTATACTAGTTAGGGTTTTACTGTTGTGAACAGACACCATGACCAAGGCAACTCTTATGAGGACAATGTTTAATTGGGGCTTGCTTACAGGTTCAGAGGTTCAATTTATTATCATCAAGGTAGATAGAAGCATGGAAGCATCCAGTTAGGCCAGTTTCAGGAGGAGCTGAGAGTTCTATATCTACATCTGAAGGCTATTAGGAGAAGACTGACTTCCAAGCAGCTAGGACGAGGATATTAAAGCCCACACCCACAGTAACACACCTACTCCAAGAAGGCCACATCTCTTAATAGTGCCACTCTGGGCTAAGCACATACAAACCATCACAGTTACTGAGGTAGATACAGTATTTTTCTCCAAGAGATTTGATATAATATACTGTTATGAAACCATGGTTTTGTTTTATATGTATTATTTGCAATGGAATAAAACTTGATCACTACAGCCATTAAGATAGAACTTGAATGGCAAAGCCACCCAAAACAAAACAAAACAAAACACTTTATGGTAAAGTGAAGATATTGCTCTCAACATCCTGGGAGATAGAAAATGACTCAATTGACTTTACAGATAGATCCAGACAGACATCACTTTGGGAGATGCATGTCTTCTATTCAAAAGACAGTTGGAGTATCCAATTTACTGTGTGCTTTCTTGATAATAATCCTTGTATGTTGGATACACATGGAGTTTTAAGAAAATAGAGTATTATCTGTTTTGGTGCCAATTTTTTTTTTCTGTTCAATGGGTTTATGATATGAAGAATACATGGGCAATTCTTTTCAGGGATCCCCAGTATATAGAAGAAAATTAACCCAAATAAATAGTACCCACTATATCTACAAATCATAGGCAGATATTCAAATATCTCGTATTAATTTTATTAGTTGAATGCAAAATGTCCCCAATATAGTCATTTGTTGGAATGTGTGTTCCTTGGGTAGTAATGCTATATAGTAACAGTGCAAAACCTTTATGAGTTGGAGAAAGTTGATAACTGGTAAGGGTACAATGAATATTGTATCTTAGTACAAATTTCAGATTAGTTCTCTGTGCTGAAATGTAAAGAATTCCATATCCATGGACTCCACCATAACTTCATTACCATCCATGCTCTATACTCTCTCAAAACATGAGCCAAAAGGAATATGTTTTGCCAAAAGTTATTTCAATCAGGGTTTATTTTTACAAAAATGTGAAAATTAGTTAATATAGAAAACTAATACTTAGTAGTAGTATTGTTTCTGTGATAAGAGTAAAGTGTGGTTACTAAGTTTTAGAGCTTGTTTGCAGGAACAATATGGAAGGATTTGGGTTTTCTGGGTAGAGAAGCCTGTAATAGTGTAAGCATTTTGATGGGGGCTCAAAAAAAATGATAATAAAAATGTAGATAGTAAGGTTAAATGATTTCAATGGGGGGTGGTAAGGTCCATTTATATTACAATCTGGCTGTATTTCATCCATATCCAAAATTTGATACTTTAAGTATGGCAAAAAACAGTGAGCAACGATTTTGTCACAGCCCAGTTGGTAATGCTTGCTACCTTGAAATTTCCTCTGTTAAACAAGTTAGTTTGTTATTTTTTGTCTTGATTTCATGAAAATTTTGCAATTCTCCTTGACCCATTAATATGGTATTTATTCTACACATCTTCAGAGCTAACACTAAGCAACAGCAGTAGGCTCTGCTATTAACTCTAGATGAACTCTAGCTCTGTGTCACCAAGGTTTCTACAGCCTTCAACTATCTGAGCCGCTGAAACAGAGCAGATATTTTTTTCTGACATCCTGTTTGAATAGGCTTCTATTAAAGTTCTGTATTCTCAGGTACTCTTCTTCTTTTCATTTTTAAAACTAATTTTTGTATTGGGACCTATACTGCTTAATCCCAGAGCTTCCACGAGTGAAAATTTGCCATTCATGTACCATTTCTCTTCCCCCAGAGCAAAGTCTATGGTTCCTTTTTAATTGCACCAGTCACTCTAGCAACTATAGCTTCCATCCATCCTTGCCTTGTCTACAACTTGAGACATGCCCATATTCTTTTGCTCAAAAAGGTCCCAGAATGCAGATGTTGTCAGGGAACTTATAACAAGGTACCACTGAGCTCTTGAGTTGTCTATGCATGAGATGCAAAAGAAAACCTTAAGTTCTAATGGAGACCCCAGGGTTTCAGAGGTCCTAGTAATATAAAATGCTAGAGGCACTGAGTAGAACCAGCTCATGAGATAGACCACTATACTGCAGTCATCATAGCTGTAGACAAATGAATGCTCAACCTGCTGGAGTGCATATGATATCACCATGAGAATGACATGCCATCCATGGAGCTCTAGGGCTTTGAATTTGTTCTAGTATGTTTTGATCGATATTTTCTTCTATGCTGCAATTTCTCCCTTTGAAATATAAATTTTAACTCTGTTCCATCATATACTAGTTTTTTAGACACATTTTCTGTTCTTTTTTCTTCCAAGAAATGGAAATTCTTAGCTATATACTTCCACATTCACAAACTTCACTCTGCCTGCTTTGGATTATACTCTTCAAACCAAGAGCAAAATAAATCTGTCCTCTCTTACATTGTTTCTGTTGGATGTGCTGTCAGAGCCACGAGGAGATCAATGACTATCTATGCCCTTAAATTCTTCTTGCACAGTGAGGCTTTCTCTATGAAGACAGACGAACTGTTCTTTTTACTTTCAAGTGATACTCATTAATTCACCAAGAAACAAACATTTCCTTCAAGACTACTAGTTTCTAGATCAGAATTTAAATGCCGGAAAACTCAAAAAGGAGCAGACCTACATGTTAAATACTTTCAATAAAATATGGGTGCTGAATATTTATAGTTGTGGGGCTATTTGGAATAACACCTGTACTGGTCATGGAAATTGTGTGGGAAAGAGCAACTTTTTGAAATGTGAAATCACATGTGCCTTACTTAAAGCAGAGGAATTGGGACAGAATTGTGGGAAATGGAATTGTGCAGGAACTCAGAATATTTGAAAATAGAATAGAGTTCATTTTTCTTGCAGTGAAAACTTCAAGAGGGAAACTGTGGAAAAGATCAAAATGAAAAGAAAAAAAACAGAAGTGGGGTATGTCTGAGATTCAGTTAGTTGCCTAGGTGAGCATTATCAGGGCCTTTCAGGGGTTGTTTCAGTAAGATTTCCCCTTCCCAAACTCATGTTAAAATGTAATTGCCAGTTGAATACTGGTGAGGACTGCTGTTCCCAGAAGTCTGGGGTAGTGCTCACAAGAACAAATGAATTCTTGCTGCTTGGAAAGTGGATTAATATCTTAGTCACAGGGTGCAAAGAAGACCATCCCTTGAGAGTTATCTCTCTTGCATGAACTTACTTCACTTCCAGTGCTTCTACTGATGATGTAACCTAGCAGGTAATATTCTTTAGTTGCCAAGAATTTGCTCTCATCACACTGTCAGATTTCAGATCACCCAGATTCACGAGACAACAAAGCCCCTTTTCATTATGCATTAGCTGCTTAGATTTTTTTTTTTTGTGCTGTTAACAACAAAAAATTAACTTAGATAGGTTGCCTGCTCAAGTCCATGATCTGAAAAAGCCATAGTGGAAACTGAGCAACAGGATTAGTAGGAGGCATGGCTAAAAATGGAGAGAGCCACAAGAGACAGCATTTTGGCATGACAAGCATGACATGGCTTGTATTAGGACTGGGAAGTGAAGTCACACTTTTCATTATTGTAACTGAGTACCAGAGTCAACTTAAGGAAAGAAAAATTTTTACATTTATTTATTTATGCATGCATATATATATATACACACACAAGCATGCATGTGTGAATGCATGCATGAGTGAGTATGTGCATGTGTATGCATGTGTGTGTGTGTGTGTGTGTGTGTGTGTGTGTTTTATGTGCATTGGAAAACAGCTTGTGAGTTTTTGTTCTTCCCTTTTCCATGTGGACCCTGAAATAGAACTCAGATTATCAGGTTTGGCCACAAGCATTTTTGCCAACTAAGTCATCTCTCTGGCTCACAGAAAAACTTGTTTTTCTTGTGGTTTCCGAGTTTTCAATCTATCACATAAGGTCAAATATGGTGGCAGAGCTCACATCATGGTGGCCAGATAGCAGACAAGGAAGCAAGATAAGGCCAGAGAGAGCTAAAGCACCAAATACTCCACAGATGACCTTGTTGCTTCAATCAGGATCCACACGCCACAATTCCACCACCTGGAAATAGTATTCAAATTTTGGATCAGTCAATGAATTAAACCACTACAGCCTCACAGCCTCACAGCCTCACAGCCCTCATGATCTTTGGGATACCTTCAAGTCTTCCCAGAAGTGTGCTTTACAATTCTCCCAGGGTTTTCTCAATCTAATGAAGTTGACAGTGAAGATGAGCTATAATGAATATTATTTGCTATGAAATAAGTGTAACAGTGACTCAGCATACTGGGGCAGCATCTGCCTACTTTTCAAGTGCCCCGATCTGTACTCTCATAGCCACACAAATGCTAATATTGTAAAGTTACTTTGTTATTAAGTAACTATCACAAATTGGTGACTGAATAATTTTCTTATTACACTGAGTCTTCATTTTTTTCATCTATGGAATGAGGATTAAAATAGTACTAGAATGAGATTCTTAATGGTACTAGAACATTCTTTGCAGAGTTGTTATCCAGATTTAATGAAGTACGACTAAAGTCACTTAAAACTGCTCTTAGCACTCACTAACAGTTCAACAAAATTCATTATCATACAAGTGTCTCCTTTCATTATTAAAATACAAATGGGAAGATATGAGACTCAGATGGCAGAAACTTTCTTTATCTCAGAATTGGAAGGTAGTAGTTATAGAGATGGGCAGTGACACTCATCATGAGAAGGGAGAGCTCACCCAACTTAACTGTGAAACTGGTTTTGTGAGGACCTGTGTAAAGAGAACCAGGAAGTCCAAAAGGAAAGATGATGATTACACATGTGCCACCTGAGAGTCCCAGTCATAGAGCTGACCACTAATTAGAAACATCATGAAATAGTGAGACAGGCTAGAAAGAGAGCTCAGTGGTTGAGAGTGGTCAATTCCCAGCAACCACATGGTGGCTCACAACCATCTATAATGGGACCCAGTGCCCTCTTCTGTACTCATAAGCATAAAATAAATAAATAAATAAATCTTTAAAAAAGAAATAGCGAGACGAACATCATTTCTGTGACAAAATAGAACCTTGGATAATCTTAGTGGACACATAAAAGATAAATGGATTAGTCAAACAGAAGGGAGATAGGTGTAGAAAGTCGACATCAGAATAGATGATGCTTTCACCTAGGAGATTCAATAAGTGTAAAGTAACCAATTATAACCAATGTGAAGATAAAATACAAGCACATTTCCAACATTGGGGGACATTCTAGAGAAACCGCCAAATGTTTTCAGAAATAAATGTTAAGTGCATTAGATATCCTGGCAGACAAAGGGGCCGAGTCTCTATAAATAAACAAGCTAGTTATACATCTCATAGTAGTAAAATTCAATGACTAGAGGATAAATCTTGACACAGTTATAACTGTAAGGAAAGATAATTAAAGTACTAGAGTGAAATTCTTGGTAGTGCTAGAACCCTTCTGTGTAGAGTTTGTAACACATATTTTATGAAGTATAACTGAAAACACTTAAAACAGCTCTATGCCGACTAAAGGTTCAATATGTATCCTTTCAGGATCATGCCTTGACTCCAGAAATAAAGTAAACATGTGACTTATACATTCCTCAAATTAAAGGAAAATATACATTTTATAAAAATAAATAAGCTATGTTATAGTGTTTAAGGTATTTAATTTCACATATAGCTAATGTCAATGTGACTATTATAAAACTTGATACAACAAAAGTAATACTATAACTCATAAAATTTAGGAATGAAAAAGAAGAAAGAACAGCAGCAAATGGATTGGTTCAGCAGATAATGTCACAGATTTGAGGATAGAGAACTGGTCAAAACCTCCTGGCAGTTAGACCACATTGTAGAACTGAGTTTAACTCTATAGCAGTGTCATCATACTTAATTAGATACACAATAAGCTTTTGTTAAATAATATGTCTCTTATGAAAGAGTTTTGAGAATATTTAATACTTTCTTCTGTTTATTCAGTACTAAGAAAGTAACAGTTAAAACATTATGTTTGTCAGAATAATTCTTTCCTAATGTAATTATTATTTATGCACTAATTTATCTTTATTCTTCTGTGTAATTTGATAGCCAGAACTGTAGTACCTAAGAACAATAATAAAAACAACCAATACATCATACTAAGTGCTTCCTTGGTGTATGAATTTTGTGTGCCACTCATTTTAACAGTTGTAAAATGTTTCATTCTTAACATACACTTTATAACAAGATGGAGTTGAGACACGATGGGGTCCAAAGGCTACTCAAGCTAATTATTAAAACAGGGATCGGTTTTTAAAAAATATTTTATGTAGGGCAGTGTTTCTTAACTTTTCTAATTGCTACAGCCCTTTAATACAGACAGGTTCTTATGTTGTGATGACCTCTCCCACAAACCATAAAATTATTTTGTTACTACTTCATAACTGTAATTTTGCTACCGTTATTAATCATGATGTAAATATCTGATATCCAGGATATCTGATATATGACCCCTATGTGGTCTCAACTGACAGGTTGAGAATTACTGGTGTAGTGGTTGCAAGTGTATGTGGCAACTTATTTAAATGTGATAGCAAAGGTGTGTTCTTACCACAAAATATGTGTGGAGATCAGAGGAAATCTTTGGATTTTGGTTCCTGACTTCTACCTTATCAGAAATAGTCTCCTGTTCACTTCTGTGTATGGTCATGGTAGCTGGTACCTAAAGGTATGTACGTCTCTGTTCCCTATCTAAATGCAGGGGCACTGAGATTGGAGACTTCTGCTACCACCTTGGTCTTTATGTGCGTTCCAAGGGTCTGAACTCAAAGCATCACTCTTATAGCAAGCTGTTTACCTGTTGAGCCTTCTCCCCAGCCCAGTGGAAATATTTAAACATTAATTAATTAAGAATTATTCTGACAAACATAATGTTTTAACTGTTACTTTCTTAGTACTGAATAAACATTAAGAGTTTTGACTAGTTTTAGGAAACTTGTTTGTTTTATCTCTTGAATTTTACATTGAATATAATAGATACATTTATATGAACATATATAAACATATGTCAGTTTTCATACATACATAAATACACACACACACACACACACACATGTATGTATTATTCACAAGTAAGAGACAAAGGAAAATGTGTGAGAGCTGACCTCAAAGGCAATAGAAGAGTGGAGAAGATGAGAGGGAGATGAGAAACAAAGGGCTTTTCAGAGGAAATTCTCAGGAGTTCCCAGTAGTCTTGTGAAGAATTCCCAGCAAGATGTGGGATGGAAGATTCAATTATTAAAGGAACTCTGGTGAAGTCTAGAATCAAAGCAAAGGTCACTGTTCTAGTTTCATTTCTGTTGCCAAAATAATACATTATGATAAAATGAAGCGTAGAGGAGATGTGTATATTAGATCACAATTTCAGGTTATAGTCCATTGTTGCAGGGAAGTCAACCAAGGAATGTTAATTATCTGCTCATGTCACATCCACAATCAGGTGCAGAGAGAAATGAGTGCAAGCATGCTCATTTGCTTGCATGTGCTCAACTTGATTTCTTCACTCTTCCATAGTTCAGGACCCCTGCCTAAGGAATGGTGCTGCTCACAATGGACTGGATCATCTCTCCACAGTTAATTGAATACTCTCTAGAGGCATGCCCATAGGTCAATCCTATTTGAAGTAGTCTTTTGTTCACTGCTATGTATGCCTTGTCTCTTTCCTCACAAATGCTCTCTTGTAGGTGACAAAGTTTTGTTGAATTGCCAATTATAGCTTCCAACCCAGTCACAGACCCATTCTCTCATAAATACTTCTACTGTTTTATTATCCTAACAAGACATAGATAAAGATAGAGATCTAGGAAAGATGAGAATTTATCCAGTGTATTCAGATATCTTAGTAGCAGTAGAGAATTAATATATAGCCATGTTTCCCTCCCTGCAAATCTGTACACCTCTCTGGAATAATGGAACGTATTTTACTATTCCAGTTCAAGAAATATGGATAGCAAAAAATATGAATATAAACTGAGTCAGCTGCTTCTATTAGCAGTTAATTCAAGCTCAAGCCTAGGAAGAAGTCAGGTAGAATCACTTATTCTTCAAGTCAATGTGAGCCCCTAATTCAGTTACTTGCCCATTTAAAACTAGTCCTGCGTCAAATTCCACAGGAGGCATTATAGCATGTTTTCTGCTTGACTCATAGATCACTTATTTCGGCAGCAAAAAATTACCAATGAGAGTAATCCATCAAAGAATGTAATCCCTCTCTTTGACATCTTCATGTTGTATAGCATCCCTGATGCCTAATAGAGGATTTGGCCATGTTTCTTTTTTGACTGAGTTCTCACTTCGTTTCTAGCCTGAACTGCTGCCACTCTGAAGCTTAGCTGACTTTGCCTGTAGGTCTGGCTTGCGTAGTATGTGCCTTGCTTTCTTTCCTGTGTTATTTTCTCTAGGATGCAAGAGTTCCCCAGATCTTCTCCAGGCATTCAGGGAGACACAGAAAAGAATGGTGAGGGTGGCTGAATGAAAGGTCCACCAGGTTCAGTTTTGATCCAACACCCCTCGTGTCTCATGTATGTAGGATGGAACCATCAGCTGCAATGCCACTCTCAATGGTTCTAAGAAGGCAAAGAAAGCTACTGATGCTTTCACATTCAAATTTCCAAATTCTTAGTATTGCAGTATATACATTCAACTCTTCATCCATCACTGTCACACAACAAAGAAAGAAAGTATGGAAATAGGTAAGTAACCAAACTGGAAATGTGGAGTATTTTATTTAAAAGTACCAAGTACTAATTGGTAGGTTATGCTGTCAGTTAAGCCCCTTTGTTGAAAAAGGGTGACATACCCTAGAAATCAGACCTATGAACTGTGACAAGACACCTTCAGCATTTCCTGATTTCTAAGTTCACACATCTCAATACTGTAGTTCATATCAAACATCAAAATGGTGGGAAGCCTTCAAAAATGGTACCTTGTAAAGAAATGTCTCTGATAGTAATTTGAGAAAGTTAGTGGTTATGTGAATTTGTCATCATAATTGTATCTGTATTGGTCACTTAGTGGCCAATGTACGTTTCATAGAGGTTCTTAGTATAGCAACAATGGACCTGCTCACAAGATAAGCAAATTTCTCTTTAATAAATGCTAATTGGTTTTGCAAATGGTAACTTTTCATTGTTAACATATATTTTCAATTGCCTCTAAAGAAGTGGTGTAATAGTTAATAGGTGGCATGATCATCCTTGAAAGTTAAACCTTTTCTTCACATTTATGTTTTTAATTTTTGTAGTCTTTCAAGAGCAATATAGGGGCGGGGGTGAGGGTTTACTAAAAGCTCAGTTAAAAAGCACTTGGTGCTTCCATCGCAACTCTGGGTCCAGTTCATAGCAGCCTTATATATAATAGCCAGAAGCTGGAAACAACCCAGATGTCTCTCAATAGAGGAATGGATACAGAAAATGTGGTACATTTGTACAATGGAGTACTACTCAGCTATTAAAAACAATAAACTTACGAAATTCTTTGGGAAATGGATGAAACTAGTAAATATCATCCTGAATGAGGTAACCCAGTCACAAAAGAACACATGTGGTATAAACTCACTGATAAGTGGATATTAGAAAAAAAGCTCAGAATACCCATGGTACAACTTATAGACCATAAGAAGCTCAACAAGAAGGAAGACCAAAGTTTGGATGGTTCAGTCCTACTTAGAAGAGGGAACAAAATAATTATGAGAGTTAGAGAGAGGGAGGGACCTGGGAGAGTGATAGGAGGGGGAGGATAAAAGGGAGCAGGATGTATGGGCGGAGACAGGGAAAAATACAGAGGGTCAGGAAACTGAATGGAGGTGTTTAGCAGTGGGGGATGGGGAGCTGGGGAAAACCACCAGAAAATTCCAGATGCCAGGAAAGCAAGAGGTTCCCAGAATCCAATCGGGATGACATTAGCTGAAATACCCACCAAAGAGGAGAAAGAACCTGTAGAAAAGAAACTTGTTAATAAATGACTTTAGAAACATTCAGTTAATATTAACAATAAAGTGAGATACATATTCCTGAAGCTATAAAATATATTCCACATATATTTTAGTAAAATGGAGACATTTTTACTGAACAAAAAGTCATAGTAAAGTTTATATTTTCAACTTTTAGGATAAGAAGGAAGTCAGTGGGTGAGGGTAGGGCTCTAGCAGAAGTTTGATGGAAGTAATGATAAAATATATTCATTATTAATATAATCAAAGTTTAAAAAAACAAAAATACTTTAGAAACTTAAATAATCCCAAAACAAAATCCAAAGGAAACTGACACTAAATAATATATATTATGTGCATAGTTCTAATTAATATCATAACAAATTTTAAATTACTTTAAATTCCTTAAATATAAGCCAAATAATACTTAACACATATATCCTTTCTCCCTTTTTACTGAAATCTATCTTTTTTGTGTAATATATCCTGATTACAGTTCTTCTTCTACTCTTCCCATTTCTCCCCATCTTCCCCCCATCCCATTTGGCTCCGCTATTGTGTGTGTGTGTGTGTGTGTGTGTGTGTGTGTGTGTGTGTGTGTGTGTGTGTTTGTTTGCTTGTTGTTGTTGTTGTTGTTTACTTGGTTTTGTTTGGTTTTGTCTCTCAATAGAAAAGACACTGACTTTTAAGGGATAATAATAAAATATAATAAGATAAAATAAAAACGACAAAAATGAAACTACAGATTTAGACAAAACAAACAGAAGAAATAGAATCGCAAAGAAGGCATAACAGAGTCATGCTTGCTGGCACACTCAAGAATCCCATAAAGCACTAAGTTAGAAGCCATACTATACACAAAGGAACTATAGAGAAAAAAAAGGGAAAGAAAAATATAAGTAAAATAAAAATGATAAGATAAAATTAAAAAGAAAAGAAGAAAAAGAAAAGTCTTGACAAAATATTGTGAGACAAATACTCCTGTTGAATTCATTTTCTGTTGGCCCTCTACTGTTGGGCATAGCCTTAAGAATAGTGTGTTTTCCCCACTGAGATTCCTTTGAAGGAAAGGTTTTGTGTTTTTTTTCCCCCAGTAGTTTTTAATTGGAGATTGCTTCTGGATTAGGGATGGGAGCATGTGTCCACTTCTTTCAACTCTAGGGCCCCATCTGGTGCAGACCCATGCAGGCCCTGTGCATGCTGCCTTAACATCTCTGAGTTCATATGTACACCAGTCTTGTTAATTTCTTGGTTTCCTCCATCACCTATGGCTCTTGTACTCTTTCTGCCTTCTCTTCTGCAGTAGTGCCTGAGTGGAGGGGTTTGATGGAGACATTCCACTTAGGGCTGTGATGGTTTGAGTATTTTCAGCCCAGGGATTGGCACTATTAGAAGGTGTGACCTTGTTGGAGTGGGTGTGTCACTGTGGTTGTGGGGTTTAGGACCTTCATCCTAACTTCCTGGAAGTGAATATTCTGCCAGTAGTCTTCAGATGAAGATGTAGAACTCTCAGCTCCTCCTGCACCATGCCTGCCTTGATGTTGCCATGTTCCTACGTTGGCAATAATGGACTGAACCTCTGAATCTGTAAGCCAGCCCCAATTTTTTCCACTTTCATTTGGTTATTGATGTATTACATGAAAAAATTTTGTTAAAAGGAAACATTACAGTCACTCTGTTAGCCAGCAGCTTGAGCCATGGCTATTGTTTTCACTACAGGTATCATTGAATGAGTCAAATGTATGGGAAGCCTTTTCATCAACAATAATTGAATCTAAAACTCATCCAGTTTATTCCTTACAGTTTTGTATTAACTGAGGTTTCTGTTATAGATAGTTCTAAGCATAAAATAATCAATACAAATATAAAATTAGAAATGACATGGAAATATACTATTTGAAAAAATATTTGGTGATTGAAATTTAGATGCCAAGCCTAGTTTCATTTTATATCAATGAAAAACATGTTCTTAAAAATATAGTTTGATAGACCCATCATTTTACCCATCAAGTGAAAGATATGGTATACACATTCAAATGGAAATGTGTATTTTGCTCTCAATCTTATAAGGGAAAGAAGTTACTGATATAAAACATTCAGGACAAAATTATCATCAGACTGAAGTATAAAAGTAAAACTACTTTGTAAATATCTGGAGACACAGATATTATGTTATTATTTGTGTTCTTAGAAGCTTGGCTCTATAATGCTGGCAGGCAAGTACAAACATGTATACTCCTTAAATTCTTAAATTCATCGATTTTCATAGAAACCATGTTCATAATTCACAAGTGAATGAGGAAAGACTAAAAGAGAAACTTAAGCTGTGTTATGGTCAATAATGTTATATTATGATGAAATTAGAAGCATATAGTGAGAGGAGCTGGTCACTTGAAGTTATGAATTCCAGGTATATGCAGCAGATTACATCATGTCAATACAGTCAAAGTAAAAGCTCCTTGCTGTCCAAGGGATGAATTGGGGCTTCAGAGGTACAGAGGGTAAGAGATGAAAAAAGTCCTTGAACCACTGTTTTAAAATAATGATTATCTACAAAATAACAGAGATCCATTGAACGCTTATGGATAGCCATGATCCTATTTTAGTGATCCCTAAGCAGCAGTATTGGCAAATTTCATAACTACATATGAGTGTCAAGAGAATAGCTTTCAAAATCTTACAAGTTTATGGCTTAGCCTAAATCACACCAAAAACTAAAAAATGTAAATAGCGCAGTAAATCCAATGTTTCTGTTTTATTTAAAAACACACAATATACTTAAATTAACTCTTACACTATGTGGATTTAATTAGTTTCGGCCTTTAAGTACTCGGTATCACTGTTGATAGACACTATAGGCTTCTGATAGATTGCTGGGTCAGCTGTGTTCATGAGCATCATTGTTCACTATTAAACAAATTTTACTGTTTAACTAAACTAGCATAAATTATCATTACTAAAAGAACACTGAACCCTTCATAGGTACTGCTGGCCTATTATTTGTGTAACCAAGGCATCTGCTTCCGTTCTGAATTTTCTAGATAGTTCATATCTTATTTTTTAGGTAATAAGTGACATTGAAAACCACACTAAAATGCAATATGAAATTACTATTCCATTCACAGAGGCACACTGTGAGCTCGTATCAGGGAAACTCCAGAACTAATTCATAAAATGCTGTCCTTGATTTTACAGTGAAGCAGTTCATGTAAGTTAAACGTCAAGATCATTCTTAGTATAAAGTTGTATCAAGATATGCAAAGTTTGCCACATTGATAAAATTAGTTTCCTACAAGACACCACACACAGCAAGGTGGTAATATGTAAACTATGACCACTCCAGCCCATTACAGTAGAAAAGACTAATTCTCAATGAAGACTATTTGCTTTCTATAAATGGTTTGACAAAGTTCTTCTTTCATTCAATTATCTAGAAGATTGAGTATTTCCAACTTTAAAATAATCAGTACCTTTGAAAACAATGAAATATTTTACTCTTCTTTAATTTTATCTTGCAAGCTAAAAATAGGTAATGAAATGCGGGAGATCATTTTCAACTATTTTAGATTTTATATGTTTGAAAACTTAATTGTGTCTACTTTTTTGAGCTTTATTTTTTATTAGATATTATCTTTATTTACATTTCAAATGTTATCCACTTTCCTGATTTCCTCTCTGAAATCCCCCTATCCCATCTCCCCAAGCCAGCCCTAATTAAATGTTGTCCTTATAAGAGTTGCTTGGTCATGGTATCTTTTAACAGCAGTAAAACCCTAATAAGAAAAGGGCTGAGTCTTCTTAGGTTTCTCACTCACTGCAAATGTCTAGCTGTGCGTCTCTGTATTTTTTCCATCTGAGGCAGGGAGAAGCTTCTCTTATAATGTCTTAACAAGGCATCCATGATCTTTGATGTATGAGTATAACAGAATATCATTATTACCCTTTTTTTTTTGAATAGTGGTATTTTCTTTTACCCTAAATATCTGGGAGTCCCAGATTCCTGGTCAACCAAGCAGTGATGGGTATGAGTTCCATTTTGTCGAATGAGCTTTCAGTTCAATCAGAAATTCAGATATTGGTTGGTTACTTCCGTAAACTTGTGCCACCATTGCCCTAATATATTTTGCAGGCAAGACACAATTGTAGATCAAAGGGTTTGTGGCTGGGTTGGAGTTTGTTTTCCCCTCAGGAGTGTGCAGAACACTTTCCTGTACTAATGATGAAAACATATAGGGTTGAAAGTTCTATGTAGGCAGCAGTTTGCCTTCTCTATGTTCAATAAGTTGTGGAGGTGTTGTGTTCAGCAGCAGGGCCTTACCATCAGTGTTTTGAGAGCAATTTTGGAAATAGACTGGGTTGTCTGATGGTTCCCAAGTGAGTCCATTGGCTAACAACTCAATTAGACTTAACCCAGTTTTAGTATTGGAAGCTTCATTTGGTGGCAAGAGATGGCCAGCTGGGGCTCTGCTCCCCGTTATTTGTTTATTTCACTGAGATTGCATTCATATATATATATGTTATAGGAAGCTTCTATTGCATTAACTTTCTGTATTACTCCTTAATTTTAGCTATCTCTTCCAACATTCCCTTCCTCACACCCTCCCCATTTGATTTTCTAGTTCCACCACTCTCCCATCTATCCATAACTATCTGTTTTATTTCCCCTTCCTAATGAGTTCTATACGTCCTTGATCACCCCTTAGTGTATACCTAACATCTGTAGTTCTATAGGTCTTAGCTTGTTTACCACTGATTTAACAGCTAATATTCACATATTAGCGAATACAAATTATGTCTTTCTAAGTAGGTTACCTAACTTAGAATGTTTGTTTTCTATTTCTATCCATTATCTGTGAATTCCATGATTCCATAACTTTTAAGAACTAGGTAATATTCTATTGTATAAATACACCACATTTTCTTTATCCATTCTTCCATTGTTGGACATCTAGTTTGTTTCCAATTTCTGGCTATTATGAATAGAGCAGCAGTGAACATGGTTGAACAAGTGTCTTTGTGGTAGAATAAAGGTACCTTTGGGTATTTACCCAAGAGTGGTATAATTTCATCTTGAGGTAGATCAATTGCTATCTTCCAGAAGAACTGCCACACTTGTTTCCATTTATTTGTCCAGATTTAAACTCCCACTAGTAATGTATAATTGTTCCCCATTCTTCACATTTTTGACACCATAACCTGTCACTTATTTTTAATTATCTTAGCCATTCTGTTGGGTATGAGATGAAACCTCAAGGAGGTTTTGATTCACATTTTCCTGATGGCTAAGTATGTTGACCAGTTTTAAAAGTGTTTCTTAGCCATTCACATTTCATCTTTGGGGGATTCTCTGTTTTATACCTCCCATAGTTCTTTCATTATTTAGGATTGTTTTAGCTGTCCTGGGTTTGTGTGTTTCCATATGAAGCTGAAAACTGTCCTTTCAAGATTGTTGAAGGATTATTAATACCTATATCTTAATATATATCTAATATCTACCATATGACTGCAGAATAATTATAAAATTCAATCCTGTGAAGCAATAATTAAAATGCCAATTACTTCAAATGACAAGAAACGATGCAGGCCATATTCTCTAGCAGCTATGTTCTTCCAGACATTATGTATCCAAACCTTTCTGCAGAGGGTGATCAGAATCGTGAAGTATATATTTTCATCCATTCAAAGTGATTATCTTATGTATTTACCCTGGGTGCTAAAAATTATCAAATTACATGTCAATCTTAATATGATTTGTATCTTATAGGAACTACTTTTCAGAGTCTAAAGGCTACCAGAAAGTCACTAGAACAGTATAGAGCTTTCAGTGTGATTTTTTTTTTCACTACCAACTCTGGCTGAAATTTTGTCAAATTTGTCTTCTAGTGGCTTAGATAGATCCTTCTGTCCTAATTGCCCTTTCTCTTTCTCCTTTACCTGTTTTAACACTTTCCAAATCAGATGAAGGTGTTCAAATCAATTGATGTCTGCCATAACTTCTCCTATCTCATAAAAATCATATCATGGGGTTTAGAAAAGCCACAAAGCGACATACCAGTCCTGAAGTCCCTGCTAAGTTAATTTTTTTCTTAGGTCTCCTGTGACTACATGCCTATCTAGTCCAGTGAACTGGGTTTCAATCACTACTTGTATCATGCCCACTTTTCTAAGTCCCTTCTTATACAGTCTTCTACTCCTCAATATTCTTTATGGTGAAGTGTGTCCTTAATAATCTATAGTAGCCAGTCCATCATTGACCAATTTCCCTCATACAATGCTTCAGTGTATGCATCTAATCTCAAGGACAGATGGGTAGTTATATTGCTCATTGTCTCCATACCACAGTACCCAGGATGATTCTATCTGCTTTTGTGTCCCATAACCTCACTAGCTGAGATTTGAGACACTTCCTTGGTTAATTTTGTTCATGGTTTTCCTTGGATTCAGGATTGCAATTCCATGTATGTATATATGAACTTCTCCACCATGTACTTTATTTTTTTAAACCATTAAGAAATCGGTCTTTCTTTCCTCTCTGCTTACTAGTGCATGCAACTATCTATAAATTACTTTAAATATCATCATTTCAGATCCAACATTGCCTATTATTTAAGGCCAAGCTCAAAATCTTTCTCTGTAGGGAAATGCCATGGCTTTATATACGTATAAACCCCATCCTTCATCTGATGGCTTCACATCCTTCATTTTTATCACCTTCATGGCAACCATGGGCCAAATACAGGACTATGTTGCATGAAATTTATAAAAAGCAATCCACGCTACTGTTGGCAAGGCACCAGAGGACAGACAGACCGGTTTTCAGCCTGGCAGACTCTGACTCAGAGTTCCGAAAGCTCTCCACCCTGCTCACTAAGTTCCCACGCATGGGGTATGTTGTGATGCATACCCCATGCTTCCAAATTCCCAAGACTGGCTGGGGTGTCCTGCTGTTGTACATTTCTCTGGAACTCAGTTGAGTTGCTGCGTGAAGGAAAACACCATACAATCTTAGTTTAGAATCTACAGGTAACACAATCATTGGAAACAGAAACTGACATGCAAATTTTGTAAGATATTTAAGATATGAATCCTCTGGTGACACATCCCAGCCCATCTGCCACTTAAACCGGGGGCTTCTAGCTACCTACATTGTGCATCCACACGCTCGCCTATCCAAAAGGAAGTTATCTTTCTCCTTCCTCCCTTCTTCCTCTCTTTGACCCGGAAGTTCTGCCAACCCCTTGCCCAGTGATTGATCCTTTGACATCATTATTCATTAGGGGAAGGATCTGCTACAGGACTACAGAAAAATTTCTTCATCTAATGAAAATTAACCACACTAGTTTCTTAAGTGAATGAATTGCAATTGATTTTTTCCCACTGAGACCTTTCCTCAAGCTGTGTTATTTTCACTGCCCTACACTGTGCCTACAAAAATTTAATCATCAAGTAGAATCTTCGAAGCCATAATTGAGGATGTTTACTCAGTCTAATGCAGAGATTGGGAGTAAGTCTGTAAGGCCTCCAAGTCAGCTTTCCCAGCACCACTGAGCTCTGAACAACCCGTGTTATACAAGAAGCTCATAAAGGGCATGCACAGGAATGGAGGCAGATTGTTTATGAAGTTTGTTAACAGCTCATAGGACTAAACAGAGAAATACAATTAAAATCCTACACAAAGAATTGAATGTTAGCCACAAATAGAAAGCCAGAAAGGCAAAGAAAGCACTCACTAGAACAGGTTACATATACATTTCAAAAATGTAAAACTGATAGCACCTTACCTGGCAGGTGATGATTGAGAACTGACTGAGGATTCAGTTAATTCCATACTTTGCATGCACAAGGGGCATTGTGCTGGCTTGAATGAGCTGGGTACCCTGCTGGAAGCCATGAATATGAGCTGAAGGCAGATGCTGATCAGGGCATACGTTCCATCCTTGTACTCTTTGAGGAGTACAAGGAGACCTTGAGTTCACTAAGCTATGTAATCTGGTCCTTTGCATGAATTGTTTTTAAGGTCCCACCAAGTGAGGGCAATTGGCCCTTGTTATTTGCAGGCAGAAGGAACCTGTGTGAAGACTTATCACTGGCTTCCTTTGTAGGAAGAGCTGTCTCTCCAGCTCAGGAGTCCTGTTTGTGTCTTTATCTCACAGTTTATGCCCTACGACCTAGAAGGAACTCCATGAGCATCCTGGACCGTCATTATTATGTAACTCATTTTCACAGACCCAGCAAAACTTTTTCTGAAGACTTAATTTGTGCCCAGTATGCCAAAAATCTAGCAATGAAAAGCTCAACATTTTTTTTTTTCATGTCTTGGGACTTCAAATCTCTCTCTTTATTCAGGTAGCAAAGTAAAAGAGGAACATTCTCTCAGAGTGCTACAATGCTCCCTTTCAGATCAATGCAATCTGAGCTGTGTCAAATAGTATATTGTGAAATATTGGATTTCACAGAAAGACAGAGGTTCAATTTATTTTTCTTTTTGCTGGCATGCCCATCTAATCAGAAGGATAGGCCCACCACAGAGTTTTCCTTAGACATGATACCTAAAGAAGATGAAAGTGCAATTATGCGCCGCTGTTGTGCATCAGTTTGAAAGGAGTTGATGCAGGTGTTTGAGACAGAAGATTCACAGACAAAGCCTCACAAACAATGAGTTGTGGAACACAGAGCTAGGGAGAAGGATGGGTGTTTTTAAAATGATGACAGGCAACAAGAAGCTGGAGAGTCATTTCAGGTGTCTGGCAGGCATCAGTCAAACAATAATTCTCTGTTTGTTTGTTGGGAGTCAGTGAACTTACTGAGTGAACACTTTCAACATGGCTCAACATAATTCCTTCCTGAAAATAGGTTCTCGAGAGTGAGTCCAGATGACTCTTGTTTAGCTGGAGGTTTTTGGTTTTCTATAATTTACAAAGCACTTTCCACTGCAGCTCATGCATTGTTTGAGCACTGCTGGTGCCACAGTGAGAAAATCAGACGAGGGGCAGGTCAGTTAACAATCTCACATACAAGCATGTCATAGAAATTATTTTGACTAACCAAGTAACTTTTAAGATTAAGCATGCGGGGAATATGGTGGGGAAGAGATGCCTGATACTGTTTTCTGTTCTGATTTGAATAGCATTCAGAGTCTGTCTGGTGAGCTGCTATCTATAATAAACCTATACCTGGAAAACAAGCTTAAGCTTCACTGCATACAAAAAACCAGAGTGGTGGACTGGTTCCAAACATAAGAAAAAGAGTGATAGAATGCTTTTTCAGAGAAACTGTAGTTTAGACTTTGAATTCCTTGAAGAATAAATACTTCTGCATATGGTTGTAGCAAGGTGTCCCACACAGGGTGACTATCTGTCTCACCAATGTCAAGTGGACCCACCTAAGGAGACCTCTGTAGTCTGTATGTGGCATTGGATGCACAAAGCAGTGTTTCTGCTCAGAAGGTAGAGATGACCTTTGCAAGACAGCCCCAGTCCTTTACAAATCACCACACACTTTGATTGACCTTTGAAAGGGTAGCCTTATTGTCTGGCCATTGGCTGACCCGTCCTTTGCTGTTCCCTAGACTTTAGCTCTAGGTCACTTGCAGGGGTAAATTAGCAGAGGGAGAGGTCACTCAGTCTCTTGGCCTTGGCATTAGTGTGTTTGTTACCCAGGAACTGGCCCAAACCTTGGATGGGAAATTGTTCAAGTGGAAATAGCAGTTTCCTATCTTCAGTATTGTTGTCAGCCCATAAGTTTTCCTAGGGGCCTCATTCAACTAGTCCGTGATGCCCATGCTTTGTGGAAACACTCACAACACTGGAAGAAATCCTCCAACATGTGAGATCTCTGAAGACTCTTGTCTGTGAGAAAAGGGATGGGGAACACATGGTCCTAACCTATGCTCCTTTAGTGCATCTTTGGCTCAAAGTTTGAACCCATGGTCCTCATAGCATCAGCCTGATTCTTCCATTACATCATACTTAGAGCTTTTCTGATTTTTTTTTTTCGAGACAGGGTTTCTCTGTATAGCCCTGGCTGTCCCGGAACTCACTCTGTAGACCAGGCTGGCCTCAAACTCAGAAATCTGCCTGCCTCTGCCTACCAAGTGCTGGGATTAAAGGCATGCACCACCACCGCCCAGCATACTTAGACCTTTTAATTGTCAGTGCTGTTTTACTTACAGGTTGAGTAATGATCATGGATTTATAGAAATGGAAAAATATCAAGTGTGGTGGTATATATGGATTAATTTGCCACCATCAATGAATTCCTAGATTTCTTTAAAAGTCATTTCCTCCACTACATGTTGAATCACTTTACAGTTATTTTTTGGTAGCACAGCCAATCTTCCTTCCAGCTTAGATCCCTCTGACAGCATTGCCTGATGAGCCTGAATCATAGTATTCTATTTACCACTTATGGACCATTCATTCTTCTCATCGGTCTTCATCATGTATGGTTTAAACAGCTTCAGAGTCTTGTACTAAGCATGGAATACAGCAAGAGTTACAGGGCCTCCAAAACGTTCCTCATCTCTCAGCCAAAGGCCAGTTTCAAGGGTGTGAATTCAGCAATGAGTAAAAACCATTCAATATGCCATTTGGTGAAAAAATTGACTATAGTTTGTAGGCTGATAGTTCACTAAAGTCAACATTAAACATGAATTCAAGCTATTCTTCTAGATTAGAATATGGGAATGTCAGTTAACAAACCCAGCAGAGCTCCCTGTCCTTTAAAAGTTGCTTTCTCTTGCTCACAGTGCCCTGAATTGTGTATAGAGAGCAGGAAAAATGAGAAGAGAGCTTGTTTGCAGTTGAGATTGCATCCAGCTCCAGTTATAGCCACAGATGGTTGCACATTACAGTTTAGGAGATAAACTTCACACAGTTAGCTTCACTTTTGAAGTATGTATTAATTCTAAAGTGTTTGCCATTATTTTTCTGCATCTGTTATGGAGAATGCCATCTGGTGTACCACAGTGACCCTAACAGAACACCCCATGTGGACATTCATTCTGAGTTTTGTGACTAAACTTTTCCAATCTGATCAGTCTTAATTCCTGGGGGATATCAGGTCTCTTCTCACTGTGATCATAAAGCTACAGCCAGAAAGAAGGGGGATATTAGCTACCAGTCTTTATATTTTAAACACTTGCTTCTTGGTTATATTTTGCTTCAAATATATATTTTGCTAATCCTGCTACATTTGTTACTGTTTGTGAGGTAGGCTTACACCTTAAGTACAGATTTTGACTTAGAATACTGCTGAGAACAAGTCAATGTTTTCTCCTGTTTAGTTTTACTTAGATTTACTTGGGAAACCATAACACAAAAGATAATGCCATGCATCCACGGTACTATGTACAGTCCCTCATGAAGCTTAGTCCCTTGAGGAACTTTGCCAACTCATGCTTCTAGGAGGATCCTTGTTAACCTTGTCCCATCATACTGACTAGTTGCCATCAGAATCATCTGATGACTAGAGTTATCAGAGAGGAGGGAGGCTCAATTGAGAAAAGTGCCTTATGGATTTGAGTACAAAGAAGCCTGTAAGGCATTTTCTTAGTTAGGCTTGGATGATGGGTGGCACTCTCTGTGAGCTGGTGGTACTGGGTTTGAACAAAAGAGCACATTGTGCAAGCCTTGAGGAGCAAGCCAGTAAGCAGCACTCCTCCCTTGACCGTGCATCAGCTCCTGCCACCAGGTTCCTGCACTGCTTGAGTTCCTGTCCTAACTTTGTGAACTATGATGTGGAGGAGGAAGCTGAATAAACTTTTTTCCTCCCCAACTTGTTTTTGGTCATGGTCTTTTATCATAGCAATAGTAATCTTGACTAATACACTCAGCTATGGTTCTGTCTGTCTTTCTATTGGAAATTCAACGTACATTCTTTTAATCTCTGTTTACATTTTGCTTTCTGCTGGTCTCTCCATTTTCCTACTTTAAATTAGGATAGGAGGCATTAGTGATGGGTGATTTAATTAGTATTTGAATGAGCAGTCTGAGAAGAAGATAGCTTTCATCAATGTGGTGGGCATCATCCAATTCACTGCGGGCTCAATTACATCAAAAAGTTGAGGAGGGCACGCTACTCTCTTTATGAGCTTGAGATCTAAGATATAAATTTTCTTTTACCTTCAAACATTGATGCTCTTGGTTATTGAGATTTCAGAGTTGAAATAGGATTTTTATTATTGGTTTCTCTAGGCTCTAGGACTTTAGACACAGACTAGACCTGTACCAATGGCTTTCTTAGACATATAGTTTCACAGAAGTTAGAATTTGAGACTTAAAAGTCTGCATAATCATAGGAGTCAGACTTCAGTCAATCTCTCTCTCTCTATCTGTCTCTTTGTCTCTCTCTCTGTGTCTCTCTTTATGTGTGTTTCTATCTCTTTCCCTCTCTCTTCTTTGTTATCAGAAATCTTGAAGCAATGAAGCAATGGACTGATCTTCACCTTGTACGTATGGACCCAAGTACACAACTCTTAACTCAAAGACAATACAAGAGGGTTTAATTCTAGAGCTAAATATTAGTGACTATGGCCTAGGGGTATAGATTTAGATTACATTAAATTGCAAGTTCCAAAGATCTGTAACTTATAGGATGCTAGGTCTATCTTTATTTGTCACTCTCAGAGTGTTAGGTTTCACACAAAGGTCAGCAAGAAATGACTATTTGAGGGTCTAAACATAGCTCAAGATACATTGTAATAGATAGGCTCTGGGTCTGCAGTGTTCTAACTGGTCCATGTGTAGTTGTAGTCACTCCATCAACTCTTGCAGATATAGCTTCCTTTCAGGAATTCTCATCCTGCACAGTTCATACACTGCACTGTAGACATTGCTGGTATACTGTCTACTCTTGTCTGTATAGCTGTTCCTAGTTGAGGTCAAAGCAGCTGGTCTAAAATATAAGGACTTCCTCACTAGAGATGGAGAAAGTCTCTTTAGAGTAAGGAAGGGTTAAGGGAAGACAAAGATGCTTCCAGTTAAATGGCTTTCCTGATCCAGTCTAGAAATAAGAAGATGTTTGTGAAATACAGTATTAGAAAGGGAGCAGATAATCCAGAATGCACCTCAACACTTGCATAGGTTATGCCTTGAGCTCATAACTTAGAGCAACTTTTCGTCCAATTTTGTTTTTTTTTTTTTTTCATTTTCTGTCCCTGCTGATCTTGTTTGTACTTTCACATTCATCATGACCAAGGATTACTACCTTGTCTTCTCATCTGCTGCAGATATCTTTTGTCCTGATGTTGCGGAGCTCTGTGATTTCCACTGGCATTGTTTTCCCACACTTTTAGAATTGTCGTTTTCTTGGGTTCTTTTTCTAGGTCATGACTTCTTTATGGTTAAAGCTTCCATATATATACTTCTAGCTACCATATCCATAGGAAGTGGAGGCAGCATTGAGACTCTTCATGCTCCTTCCCCACATGATATTCAGAACCATTATTATTATTTTTTTTAAATTGAAAGTGTTAACCCAGTGAACCAAAGGAACCATTCACATTCCTTTTTGTAAAAGTCTTAGCCTATATCCTGAGACCACATCAAATATTTTTATTTTCATGGGATGGACTTCACTGAATTTTATTTGTCTTCTCCTCTCATTTTTGTGTACTCTTAGGGACTAGCTAATTGAGTAAGGTGCTTTCCATCCTAAATGTGCAGCAGCGTTCAGCAGTGGTATGTCTACTCTTTACTACTCTCATGTAGATCTACAAAGACAGGGAATAAAATATGAAGGAGAAAGAGATTTAAAATGTGCATTTGTCAAGAAAAGTTGTGGATAAATTCAACCTCACAAAAATCAGTTCTTTCTCAAAACAGCTCTTATTGTCAGAGAGATCTGTGTCATTAAAAGAAAACTTGGTGCTTTTCACTAGAACAACATATGGTTCACTGCACCAGGACCTCACCCATAGAAGCTTCCATATTGTGAAGTGCAAAGTCCTTTGAGAGAAAAGATCCTAACCTGAAAATGCCTTTGACAGGATAGCTTATTCCTTGAAAAGAAGTGCCTCAGGAAGTGTTTCACTAGACATGAATGATGCAATATTGGGTTGGGGAGTCTTGCTGTATGTTCCTAGAAATGCACCAAAACCAGGAGCCTGAGCTGTGGAGGTAAAAACTGAATTACAGTGGAGACCTCATGAGGTTGGAAATGCCAAGACTATGGAATGCCCAGCAAAGAAGACTTCAAGAACAAAGTAGGGCTGGACCAAAGGAGGCTATCTGTGGTTTAGGAAGCAGGGCTGAAGAAGTGGAGTTGCTTAAGACCTTTGTCAACTCAGATGCTGAATGTGGGTTGAAATATTTGGTGGCTGCCTGCTGGGTTTTGGTTATGCTTTAGTATGATAATTTATTACAATTTCTCCATTCTTCCCTTTTGGAAGAGAACATTTATTATATCTATATCTATATCTATATCTATCTTATGTTTTGAATTCTTAAAGGTTCCATGTTAAGAGGTTGCTCGAGTCTCAGAAGAGTCTGTACTTATTCTTTATTAGTGTTGGGACAGTTAGAGACTGTGGTGATTTTTTTAAAAAAATTTAGAATTATTAGATGGCCATCAGCCTAATTAGAAAAAGGGTGGAAAGTTACATCTTAAACATGATATCATTCAATATCATGTTAACAAAGGTGGTGTTGTGATAGCTAACCTTGACTGTCAAGTTGATAAGACAGTCATCAAGGAAACAAATCTGTGGTCATTTCTTTGGATGATTAGTTAGATTAAGTTGAACTGGAAATATTCACTTCAGTGTGCTCAATGTTATGCTAGATGTTGGGATATGGGGCTGAATATAATGAAGAATGTAGCTGAGCAGCAATATTTATTTATTTTTGTATCCTGACTATGGATGAGTTGTAGCCAACTGCTTCATGCCCCTGCCTCATCATGTTCCTGTTGCCATGATGGACCATACTCACAAAAATGTGAGCTCAAATGAACCCATTATTTCTTAATGTGTTTTTAGAAGGTGTTTTGCAAAAGAAGATTTAAAAAGTAAGCATTATTAAAAGATAATAGTGGCAAGGCAGAATCTGGAAAATTCAGAAGGAAGAAAGATGATCCAGTCAAGTTGTACACTGGACATACCTACCCCTTCTGTATTCAACATCTTTCAAAGCTTCAAAGACAGCTGCTGCCCTGCTGTCCTATATGGATCTTGGTGTTCTGCTGTTGAATTATTTCTTTTTCTTTACTTACCTTATAAACAATAACATGTTTCCCTGACCCTTGTTACCCAAGTAGTAAACCCAGAGTTGGTAATACATTCTAAGTGATTAGCAGTGAAATATCATCTTGCTTTCTACACACGTACATACAATGGCTTTGATATAAATGTACCCTATCATGATAGTTTCAATATTTTTGTGAACTTTAAATTAGTGATATATTTATATAAGAACTTGACTTCCTTGTTTTGATGCTGCATATATTGGGCACTGTTATTTGATCCCTAAGCAAAAGCAAGCTCAGCATGAATGAATAGACACTTAGCTTGGAGATGCATCATATAGTGACACCATTAACTGTGGAGAAGTATAGAGAAGCAAGAAGTGTTTGTGCATTTGATTCTTGTTTGAGAATATTGTAGTGATATTTTTTTTCCTTTGCTAAATTGCATCATAGGTTTCCACTGGAACATGGGTAGAGTTTCTAAGGAGGGTTCAATAAATAAGTCATATTAAAAAGACAGAATGTGTAAATAGATTATAATGTGGAATGAAATGCAAATTGAGTATAAGCAAACACTTTTATATAGCTTTACCATTCAACCCTATCAGAGTGCGTCAAATTCCTACAGTGGCTTCCACATACTGTTCTATTACACGTTGCCACTCAAGGGCATTTGATGTTTTCTCTCTCTGGAAATTCATTTGCATTTAAATGATTTGAAATAATCATAAAAGCCAAGTGCTATGAAGTTTGAAATTAGTTACTGTCTATAAATTGCTATGTCATTAAAAGATGATTGTGGAGAACTTTGCTGTCTCAGATGTAGGCAGATGAAAATCTAACAAAGTACACCTTGTTACAAACCTGGACAGAACGATGGGATATGGAGTTAAATTGATTTACTCCTCTACCAGTGCCTATATACTCAAGCACTTGGACTTATTTTCTGAGTAACAAACTTTTTTTTTTTTTTAAATCTAAGCTATGGGTGTCCTCTCTAAATGTAGGGCCATCCTATGGAACTAACCAGATTTCATTCTTATCTACAATAGAAAATGAGAAGTGGAGAACAGAGTTGCAGACACTCTGGGAAGCATATTTTAAACAACAATCTTGAAGACCAGTGGGTTTGTTTGTGATGATGCTAGGTTGGATTTATCTCCAACATATGTACTTCCAGAGAAAGTACATATTGTATTGTATCAATAAGGGATTTAGGAAGAAAAGTTGAACCTTTTGGTTCTAATGACCTCTGCTAGAAAGTTGCTTAATTTGTCTGACTCCAAACTGCAAATATCAGAAATATGTATATTGTCCACTTACAGTGAGAGAAAAAATGTGGTTAAGATTTTTAATTTAGTGCTCACATCCAATTAGGAACTCTGCAGTCATTAGTTGGTATCTCTTTCAATGCAAGTCTGTAATAATTCATTCTTAACTCTCCCCATATCAGTTCTAGAAATGATTTTTGCATATGACCTCAAAATGATTTGATTATTCTTCATGCAAAATATGGAATAAAATCTTCCCTCTCATTGGAGCTAACTTTTTGAAAATTGATAATAAAACACAGGAAATGATGCCCTTCAACTTTGGGGTAACATACTGGAAAATGTTCCCAGTCCCCAATTCACTGGGATTATATCTTGGTCCTTAGTAACCATGATGTGAAGAAGCTCAAGTTATCCTTCAGGAAGGACTATGTGCTGAGAACAAAATGGCTGCCTGTGTTTGTTCCCTAAGTGTGGTTTGCGGTTCTAGAGTCTAGAAGTCTGAGGTGGGGATGTGAGCTGGGATGAATTTTATGATGGCTATAAAGAAGTATCTGGTCTTTGCTCAGCAGAATGTCTTCTGGTGCATTCGCCATAGAAATCTTTTGTAAGGACCATTCACGACAGTTCAAGGTCTATTCTTATGATTTGTTTTAGCACCTTAAGAAGTCTGTCTCAGCTTGGTCTTTATGCGGGTCTTCCAACAACTGGAATGGAGGATGTCCATGACTCTGTTACCTGCCTGTGATCCTGTTCCCCTAACTGGGCTTCCTTTTCTGGCCTCAGTGGGATAGAATGTGCCTAGTCCTACAGTGACTAGATGTGCTTGGGTAGATTGGTACACAAGGGGGGCCTCGTTCTCAGAGAAGAAGGAAAATGGGGAGAAGCTGTGTGAGGAAGTGACTGTGAGGAGAGGTGGCTGTGATCAAGATGTAAAGTGAGCAAATTAGTAAAATAAAGGAAAAAAACCCAAGTCTATATTCAAAGAAAGTCACTGTCTGTAGTACTGAAGATAGATAGTTTAGATAGTTGGAGGAGTGGTTCTACCCTGACCTAGTACTGTCTTGTCACTAAGGTCAGCATGTTACCTTGAAAGAAGGGTTTTCATTTCTCATTCTGTGTGAGCCCAGTAAAAATTGCTAACTCAGAAATAAAATATGAAACTGTTTTTTTTTTTCAGCTGCTATATATGCTGTGGAGTGTTGAGCAATATTGAATAAGTACTTTTTCTCAACTAAACTTTTGTAGAATTTTCATAATATAAAAGGATGTTTGTGTTGAACTTACCATTTTCATTGCATTCCTGTGTGCCTTAGGAAGGAATTATGATCCAAGTTTAGCTCCCCCAAATACACCCAAGTGATTTATAATGCATAGATAGTGAAACCATTATGAGTAGTTATTCACGCATTTTAACACCAAAAGTTAAATTTTGGGCATCTGACCACAAACCTAAAAGGACCCTTAAGTTCATTTAAAAGGTGTATGTTGACTCGTGATGTTTGAAAGAAATAAGTAAAGCCTGAAAGAAGACAGACTACAAAAACTATTAAAAATAATGGTAGGATTAGGGTGAACATTTTGAAATTAGTGACCTTTGCTATCCCATTGTCAGTTCACACCTGTTCAAATAAGAATGGTGAATAATCTCCTCCCCTTAAGATGACATCACACAACTTTTGCAGGAAGCTCCACTAATCTTATCCTTACTGGTTTTCCTCTGTGTTTCTGTATATATAAAGGTCATGTGGATGCTGGTTGGCTTCCTCAATTGACATCTAGCTTAGATTTCTTCTCTTCTTTTTAGAATAATATTTTCACTAATCATTTGAGAATTTTATACAATGTATCATGATTTTATTTGTTTCCATGTCCACCCACTTTCCTCCCCACCCAACTCTTTCTCTCTTCCCCTCACTGCATGTCTCTTTCTCTGTCTGTTTCTCTCTGAATGTGTATCTCTCTCTGTGTCTCTGTCTCTGTCTCTCTCTGATATATCAAGTCTGATATATGTTGCCCAGTACTCTTGGATGTGAGTCCTACAGTGGGATGTGACTAACCTATGACTTCTCCCAGCCGTCATTAAATCCAGGTATCTCCTCAGCTAGTGATAGGACATTGTGCCTACTTCCTCTTGCTTCCTGCTGTGGTTTTTGCCTGGCTCAAACTCACACTTTCACAATCACTGTGAGTTTTTGTGTTCAATTTCCCGGTTGTGTTCTCACAATAGTGTTTCTTTGTAGTCATCTACTACCTCTGGCTCTGAGTCTGTCAGCTCCATCTTAGTTTTTGAGAACTGCTAATTCACTGGGTTTGGAGCTTGCTAATTTGACTAGCAAGCCCCAGAGATTTGCCTGTTTCTGATCTTCCTACTCCCAGTTGCAGATTTGTGCGAAGATGGTCGGCTTTTAAATGGCTGATGAAGATATTGCCTCAGGTCTTTACACTTATATAGTAAGCATTTTGCCCATGGATTCATTTTCCTAGCCTCTAGCACTTGGTAATATTTCCATTACTTTAGTTTCTTCTTCTTCACCAATAGCTCTGGGGGTAGATTAGGGCAAGTTTCTTTCCTCAAACAGCAGTAAAAATTCATTTGTTGTATCCAGGATTGTTAGGGATGGAGGTCAAGTGGGAAACCCTGCTATTCTCTAGAATGACATTGTAGAAGCAGAAGAGACCACAAGTATATTTGAGTTTAAAGCTTAGAACTATAGCCAGAATGGAAGAATGGTATATGGGTATTTGTTCCTTTTTTCTTTGCTTTTCATTGCTATCCTTTTAAGTCTTTTTCCCTCAACACAAGCTCGGAGGGAGCACAGGAAAATCCAATTAGTTTGGGATGCTGGCCTAGGGTTCTGTGAAGAGGAGGTCCTGACACCTTCAGATGCAGGAGCTTTGATTGTTGATTCCCTGTGGCTTCTGAATTTTGGCTCAGCTGCAGGAGATGGTCCAGTGACTACGAGGCTGTGGAGTGTGCACAGATTCAACACATTCTGTAGAGGAGCACAAATTATACTTACGAATTGAAAGGTACACCCTCTAAACTACAGGAAACTTTTCTGCAAATAAATTAATTGTAGTACCCTCAGAGCTCCCAGGGTCTCAACCACCAACCAAGGACTGCACATGGAGGGGTCTGATTGTTCTGGCAGCATGTGTATAGTAGAGGATTGCAGGTTCGATCAGCAATAGGAGGAGAGGGCCTCGGCCTTGTGAAGGTTCTGTGCCCCAGTGTAGGGGAATGCCAGGGCCAGAAAGTAGGAGAGGGCGGGGTGACAGGCATGGGGAGGTGGGAGGCAACAGGGATTTGTTTTTGTTTGTTTGTTTGTTTTTTGGAGGGGAAACCGGGAATGGAGAAAGTTACATGTAAATAAAGAAAATATCAAAAAAAAAAAAAAAAAAAAAAAAAAAAAAAAAAAAAAAAAAAAAAAAAAAGATGTGAAATCACCGTGCACGAAAAATAAGGGATTCAGAAACAGAGTGTATGTGGCTACCAATATCACGGGAGGAAATACGGGATATTTTGGTTATACTGACCATCTGTGGACAATCAACCAGACAAGGAAAATGTAATCTTTCCATCGAAAACTAAGAAATGGACTATATAGTGAAAAATCAGCTAAATTATGTCTGAAAGACGTGAGTCCACACTACCAGGCACAGTATTGCAGTACTTTCCATCCAGTCCTATTTCATGTAGGTGTCTACATCTTGATTTAAATTATTGCAGTTGTCACTGCATTTGAAGAAAAAGGATGTGCTGAGTTTTAATTTGATGGTTTCTGGCTACAACCTTCATTATGGGAACCACACTCAAAGCATCTGTATGTCAATAGATGGTGTGGATTTTCTGTATTATTTATATTCCTCTATACTTTCTATAAATTCAGCCTTGACAATTTGCATGTAAGGGAATAAACCAGGGGATATAAAGATATGAATCAAAGATTATGAGCCCTTTCTTTTAGAATTCAAGAAAATATCATATACATTTCTGCTATAGGATACATAATGCCCATTTCCACCAAAGAACAGGTAACAAGCAAGCACAGAGAGTGTCAAAGGGAATCGGTTGAAGACAACTTTGAGGCATAAACTTGAGAAGGAAACAACAACATCTGGAATGTCAATTGTTTATTGAGCAGTATGACTTTCCACTATTACAAACTTACTTGTGATGTGTGTTGAGGTGCAGTGAGGGCCAGGACTCATGAGAGCTAGAATCATAGGCTTTATGAAGTTATGCACGGGCTTTAGTGACTGTTCCATGTGGATCCTCATCTTTGCAATCAAGTTCTACAAAATAAAAGTCATGCACAGTACCTGGATAGCTTATTGTCTTCTGATGTGTGTTTTTGAGTGGACTTGAGATACTCTGATCAATAAAATATGACACTTGTGGGAATACCTGAGTTCTAATCTTCAACCTCAAGAAACTAACTTTTATGTAATTTCTTGGTTGGATATCTGTGATTCAGAGACAAGCTTGATTTATGCAATTTTTTTCTTTTTCTTTATTGGTTATTTTATTTATTTACATTTCAAATGTTATCTTCCTTCCCAGTTTCCCCTCCACAAGTCCCCTAAGACCTCCTTCCTCTCCCTGCCTCTATGAAAGTGCTCCCCCACCTGCCCACCTACTCCTGCCTCAACTGCCTAGCAGTCCTCTATCCAGAGTCATCAAGCTTCCATGGGACCAAGGGGCTCCCTTCTCAGTGATGCCAGATAAAGCAATCCTCTGCTACATATCCAGCTGGAGCCCTGGGTAAACCCCACCCCGGGTACTCTTTGGTTGGTGGTTTAGTCTCTGGGGACTTTGGGGGGCTTGGGTTTGTTGATATTCTTGTTCTTCCTATAAGGTTGCAAACCCCTTCAGCTCCTATAATCCTTACCCTAACTTCCCTCTTGGGGTTCCTATGCTTAGTCCACTACTTGGCTATGTATAATTGCATCTGTATTAGTCCAGCTCTGGCAAAACCTCTCAGGGGACAGTATACTGGGATCTTCTCAGTAAGCAATTCTTGGCATCAGCAATAGTGTCTGGGTTTGGTGTCAGCAGATGGGATGGATCCCTAGGTGGGGGCATCTCTGGATGGCCTTTCTTTCAGTTTCTGCTCCAGTCTTTGTCCCTGTATTTCCTTTTGACAGGAGGAATTCTGGGTCAATATTTTTGTGGTGGGTGGGTGACCCCACCCCTCAACTGGGGGCTGTGATTATCCACTGGATATGGTCTCTACAGGTTCTCTCTCCCCTTTGTTGGGTATTGTGGCTAAAGTCTTCCATTTTGAGTCCTGGGAACTTTATTGTGAACACCCACAGTTAAAGCAGTGGATGACTGATTCCAAGAAGCAATAGTGGTTTAGCACTATTACATTAGCACAATCTAAACCAAACAGTGAACCAGGATATCCAGAGAATGAAGTGTAATAAGACAATTACTTTGTATTCAAAGAACAAAGGGTAACAAGACAATTACTTGTGAGCTTCAAGATGGCTTATTATTCAGAAGAAACTAAATAATTCACAGAGTGTGAGCGAATTATGGTTAACTGAGTTCACCATGTATATTTTACAGCTTTCTGAAAAGATGCATTCTGTCCACCATAAAACACCCATTCACCTGGATTATGATATAAATAAACCTATAAAAGAGGCATACATTTTAAAAGTGTGTTCAAGACAGAAGATAGAAACATTTGCCATTGGAAATTAAAAACAGAAAAATGAAATACATTGGTAAGAAATTTATGAAATACAAGTTCATTCTATTTATAATTTTATATTGAAAAATATTGGACATATTGGAAAAGCTCAATATAGTGACCAACTTGGAAGAAAATATACATAAAGGAATTATAACATAAATAACTAGACTATGTTGACACTGATATCTATGATATGGAAAACAGTAAGTTAAAACTACTGACATATCAAATTCACTAACTCACGAAAGTAGGAGCTTGAGAATGGAAATCTTATCAAAGCTGTTTACTAAATCGTATCAACATGGAAATCTTATCAAAACTGCTTACCAAAATAATCAAGGAAAAATAGATTTTTAACATCCTAGTAGATCTTTACAAGTTACCAAAACCTCAACTATCTAAACTTGATAGGGAATAGTTTAGAAATCAAAGGATGGAATTCAAGGAAACTGTACAGTGCAGCAAAGCACGTACTACAATCCAACTGCAAACATGCTGCTTCCTAATGATGTTTGCCATAGACTTTTCTTTTTTTTTTTTTT
>NW_022196905.1:36821500-36821882 GCF_008632895.1 Mastomys coucha | reverse complement strand
TTTTTTTTTTTTTTTTTTCCTACTTTAGCATGTTTTCTGTTTATTATTTAAAGAACTTCATTTTATGGGGTACCATCATTGTTCCTGCAATGTTACCTATTGAATAGTGGGCTATTGTTTTCTATTTTCTTTCTTCCTTTTTTTTTTTTATTAGCTATTTTCTTTATTTACATGTAAATTTCTCCTTTGCCAGTTTCCCCTCCAAAAAACAAACAAACAAACAAAAACAACAAAACCAAACCCCTTCCCCATGCCTGCCACTCCACCCTCTCCCACTTTCTGGCTCTGGCATTCCCCTACACTGGGGCAAAGATCCTTCACAGGGCCGAAGTCCTCTCCTCCTATTGATGATCAAATTTGCAATCCTCTACTATACACATGC
>NW_022196905.1:36821272-36821410 GCF_008632895.1 Mastomys coucha | reverse complement strand
CTCAGGAGATAGCTATATTAGGCTGGCTTGCCCTTCCTTTAGTCTCTGCTCCATAGTTAATCTCTGCAAATCCTTCCGTGGGTATTTGGTTCCCTCTTTTAAGAAGGAATGAAATGTCCACCTTTTGGTCTTCCTTCT
>NW_022196905.1:36818662-36818860 GCF_008632895.1 Mastomys coucha | reverse complement strand
CCCTGAGTTTGATTATTTCCTGCCTTTGACTCCTCTTGGGTGAATTTGCTTCTTTTTTGTTCTAGCGCCATAAGGTGTACTGTCCAATTGCTGGTGTATGCTCTTTCCAGTTTCTTTTTAGAGGCACTTGAGGCTATGAGTTTTCCTCTTAGGACTGCTTTCATTGTGTCCCATAAGTTTGGGTATGTTGTGGCTTCA
>NW_022196905.1:36773788-36818121 GCF_008632895.1 Mastomys coucha | reverse complement strand
TCATCTTGGTAGATCATACCTTTGACGAATATGAAGTGTCCCTCCTTATCTTTTTTGATCACTTTAGGATGAAAGTTGATTTAGTTAATATCGAAAGTTTATTCGATATTAGAATGGCTGCTCCAGCTTTTTTGGGGGAGTCATTGGCTTGGAGAATTGTTTTCCAGCCTTTTATTCTGAGGTAGTGTCTGTCTTTGTCACTGAGGTGGGTTTCCTGTATGCAGCAAAATGTTGGGTCCTGTTTACATACCCAATCTGATAGTCTGTATCTTTTATTGGAGAGTTGAGTCCATTGATATTAATGATCTTAAGGAAAAGTAGTTGTTGCTTCCTGTTATTTTTGTAGTTAGAGAAGGCATTCCATTCATGTTTCTATCTTCTTTTAGTTTTGTTGGAAGATTACATTTTTGCTTTTTCAGGGATGTAGATCCCCTTCTTGTGTTGGTGTTTTCCATTTATTACCCTTTGAAGGGCTGGATTTGTAGAAATATATTGTGTGAATTTGGGTTTGTCATGGAATACTTTGGTTTCTCCATCTATGGTGATTGAGAGTTTTACTGGGTATAGTAGTCTGAGATGGCATTTGTGTTCTCTTAGGGTCTGTATGACATCTGTCCAGGATCTTCTAGCTTTGATAGTCTCTGGTGAGAAGTCTGGTGTAATTCTGATAGGCCTGCCTTTATATGTTACTTGACCTTTTTCCCTTACTGCTTTTAGTATTCTTTCTTTGTTTTGTGCATTTGGTGCTTTGACTATTATATGGCGGGCAGAATGTCTTTTCTGGTCCAATTGATTTGGGGTTCTATAGGCTTCTTGTATGATCACGGGCATCTCTTTCTTTAGGTTAAGGAAGTTTTCTTCTATAATTTTGTTGAAGATATTTACTGGCCCTTTAAGTTGGAGGTCTTCACTCTCTTCTATACCTATTATCCTTAGATTTGGTCTTCTCATTGTGCACTGGATTTCCTGGATGTTTTGGGTTAGATCTTTTTGCTTTATGCATTTTTTTGACTGTTCTCTCAATATTGTCTATGTTATCTTGTGCCCCTGAGATTCTCTCTTCTATCTCTTGTATTCTGTTAGTGATGCTTGCATCTATATTTCCTGACTTCTTTCCTAAGATTTCTAATTCCAGAGGTGTCTCTTTTTGTGATTTCTTTATTGTTTCGAGTTCCATTTTTAGGTCCTGGATGGTTTTACTCAATTCCTTCCCCTCTTTGTTTGTGTTTTCCTGTAATACATTGAGGGATTTTTTTAATTGCTTCTACTTGTTACTTGTGATCTCCTGTAGTTCTTTATGGGATTTTTTTGTTTTTTTCTTTAAGGGCTTGTACCCCTTTACCTGTATTCTCCTGTATTTCTTTAAGGGAGTTATTCATGTCCTTCTTAAGTTCCTCTATCAGCATTGTGAGATATGATTTTAGACCCAATTCTTGCCTTTCCAGTGTTTTGGGATATCCAGGACTTGCTTCAGTGGGAATACTAGGTTCTGATGAAGCCAAGTAGTCTTGGTTTCTATTGGTAGGATTCTTGCGTTTGCCTTTTGCCATCTCTTGATTTTTGGTGTTAGATGTTCTTAGTATTTCTGACTAGAGCTTGTCCTGTCCCTGCAGCCCTGCAAGTCCCCTGCTGCTTGTGGGGCCTGTGCCTCCTGGCTGGCTGCTCTGGTCTTAGAAACTCACTGGAGAGAAAATGGTGGCTCTCACCCGAGTTTCTGGGTTAAGGCACTCTCTGGAGGTAGGCCCTCTACTTGCAGGGAAGGGGCAGAGAAGGATGCTGATTCACCTTTGTCACTTGGAAGCTGAGAGGATCCTGTCCCTGCTGCCCTGCAACTCCCCTGGGACTTGTGGGGCTTGTGCCTCCCGGCTGGCTGCTTCAGTCTTAGAAACTCACAGGAAAGAAAATGGCCGGACTTTTCAATATACCAGTGACTAGTCTATCAGTACATGTAGCCGCTCATTTAATAATTATAATGATTAGGTAGTATTAAATTTTTTAAGATTTAATTTTTATTTATTTTATGTGTATGAGTACATTGTAGCTGTACAGATGGCCGTGAGCCATCATGTGTGTGGCTGTTATTGACCTCAGGACCTCTGCTATCCCTGCTCACTCTGGCTTGCTCACTCTGGCTTGCTCACTCTGGCTTGCTCACTCTGGCTTGCTCACTCTGGCTTGCTCACTCTGGCTTGCTCACTCTGGCTTGCTCACTCCGGTTGTAATTTACTGCAGCTGTCTTCAGACACACCAGAAGAGGGCGTCCGATCTCATTACGGGTGGTTGTGAGCCACCATGTGGTTGCTGGGATTCGAACTCAGGACCTTTGGAAGAGCAGTCAGTGCTCTTTCCCAATGAGCCATCTTGCCAGCCCCAGTAGTATTAATTTTTATTTTTCACAGATAATAAAACTGAGGAAAAAAAGAGGTTTTCCTAAATTGTTCTAGAGTACACATGCTGAAATCTTTAAATTCTGGCATGCTGAATAATATTATTTTTGGTGATAAAATAAGATTTTATGAGAACTCTAAACACTATCTAAAATTCCATACAGTGAAAAATGTCTGGTATTTTGGAAATCTTGTGTACACTATGCAAATAATTATATTAAAACTCATGAAAAGAAGCAATAAAAGTATTTACTATAGCAGTAGCTAAGAAGGTTCAGTATGTGTTAATTAGTCACAAATATAAAAATTTCAAGGAGGAATATGATAAAAGCAGAGATCTCAACCTCATGCTGTCTGTGTCAAATACTCTACATAGATGCTTTCATCTGGGCTAGGGAGATGAACTGGGTAGAATGAAAACATAGGAAAGGAATTCAAGTTGAACAAGACAATAAGTATTTAATATATGGTATAGTTACAAATCACTGAAAAAATAAAAAAATTATTTAATATAAAATTCTCCAAACAGTATGAATAAACAAATATATGATAAATAACATACCAAAATTTGATATCATAAGAATTCTAATACATGAATAAATGAAGTAATTATTTGACCATAACTTGAGCAAAGGTTAAAATCTTATTCAGATACAGTACTGATAAAAGCAAGAAAGAAAACTAACAGACATCATATATATGTATGTGTATGTACATATACCACATGCAATATGAGAAATTGATATGTCACAATATAAATATATACACATTCTAACTCAGCAACTACACTTCAGGTTTTTAATTCTGTAAACAAGATATTGACTTGTGTCATGTGTAGATACTATCATTAAATGTTGGTGTTACAAAGTGAAAACAGCTGTGGAGATATAAATTTTCTACTCATTATTGAAAGTGAATAGAAAAATCCTCAAAAATTAAAAATAAAACTTCCATATATCCCATCAATCTCTAAAATAGTATCATATCTAAAATAGTAAAGAGGTATATCCTGACATGTATTACAAAATTACCTAAGTAGCCAAGTTACCAACTTAGCAAAAGTGCTTATCAACAGTGTAGTGGGTGATGGGTCTGAGTTACAAAAGTGTAGTGGAATGTTATCTATCCATGCAAAGAATGAAATGCTGTCATTTCCAGTTGCACAGTAGAACTTGAGTCAACTGAAATAAGCGTGACAAAGAGATGATAAATTCTGCACAATGTTGTCCATAGGTAGAATATGAAATGTGATCTTACAGAGTTATGAGTGTGGTTACCAGAGGGCAGATGGAAGAGCTTTGTCAGTGAGTACAAGGATACAAATGAATAGGAGGTGCCCATTATGAAGTTCTTTACAAACTATGGTGATGGTAGTCAATATCACTATATTTGTGAATTCCAAAATAGCTGGAAGAGAGAATATTGATGCTAATATCACCAGTAAACCTGACATTGGAACAGTGTAGTTGCCAGATATTCTTGTGTGGTCCACATATCTGCTTTGAATAAGCATAGCTTATCCATTACTTGAATCAACTTATACTTAAAATACTATAGAATGACAAGATAGTAGACTTATGAGGTGTTCTATTTTTCTTTTTAATTGTTTCTAACAATAAATATTGACATATATCAAATATTACAGTGAAAATGTACTTCCAGTAAGAATTTCCCATGTAATAATTATTTTCTACTTTCTTACAGCACATTGCAACCCATAAATATGACTAAGCACTACAAGAAAATAAAAATAAAATAAGATTAAAAAATAAAAAGTCAAAAATATCACCCAAACTTCCTCTATTACTGTGAAGTTTTTATGTTCATGGGAATTTTTTCCAAGTAATTAACTAGACAAATACAGATACATCGATCTATCCATACATGCATGTATACATACATGCAAAGGCATTTTACATGTATTTTATGTTAGTTAAATGTAAGCACTTAAATATTACCAACATGAATTACATAAATCAACTAACTCATATCCCAGAAATCATACTATTCATCCATGTAAAAAGGTTCTGATACGCTGGGATGTAGTCCAGAGATCAATCACCTTTTTGACATACACAAATCCATGAGTTCATTTCTTTTTTTTTTTTTTTTTTTTTTTTTTTTTTGGTTTTTTTCGAGACAGGGTTTCTCTGTATAGCCCTGGCTGTCCTGGAACTCACTCTGGAGACCAGGCTGGCCTCGAACTCAGAAATCCGCCTGCCTCTGCCTCCCAAGTGCTGGGATTAAAGGCGTGCGCCACCACCGCCCGGCAAGTTCATTTCTTAATAGTAAAATTTAGAGTAGGAATATATGAATTAAAGTAGAAAACATTCATGAAAGAAGAATGAGGGACAGCGAAGGTTAGATGACCACAGAAGCTTGACTCCTCCCTCTTTTGAAATGGTTTACACATATGTTAGTATAGCAATCATAGCTGGATGGTGAGATTATGGGCAGTTCCACTTGTTTCATTTTATTTTTGTGTATTTTATACAATAAAAGTAATTACATGTGTTAACTACCAAACAGAAGATACAATTCCAGTAAAGTTTCTCATATAATAAATCACTCCCTACTTATAGCAGAGAATTTTCCTTTATACATTTTCCATATATTTGTCTGGAAATTTATGATGGATGTAGTTGTGACAGAAAGAGAAATGAGGCCATTCCCCTGCCATACCTAAGTTACCTGGGGATGTGGATGGAATTAGGAGGGAGACTAGCATCAGAGGGCTCAGGGTTGGAGGGAAGAAAATAACAAGCTACAAAGAAAATATTTTACCTGAGGCTATGAGGAACTCTGGTTCTTTGAAGAGCAATGCCACAATCCTGGAGCAGGCAGACCCAAAATCCGGAATGTTCTTTATTCTTTAACTAGTAAGAGCTTTGGAAATAAATCAGCTCAATGATGTTAGTTTGTCATTTCATAGTCTGGGTCCTTGTGAAAGGAGATGGTACAGAGAGCATATATATATATTTGTACACACACACAAACACACACACATATACATGTATATGTATACACACATATATGTATATATACATATGTATATACATATACGTGTGTGTGTTTATATATATGTATGTGTGTGTCCAGAGAACTTTATAGAAATTACTAGCATCCACTTATGTTTCTTTGTGTGTGTATACATATACACATGCACATACACGTACACATACGCATATGCATACACATACCCATACACATACGCATACACATATACATATACATCTCTCTGTGTGTGTGCCTAGAGAACTTTATGTAAATTACTGACATCCACTTATGTGTGTTTTCACTTTCTACAGTTTCAATGAGGTTCAGTACCTAAGACTGGATGGTGGGAGACCACATTCATTGAGTTTTTATTACAGTATATTGTTTAATCTTTTTATTTCATTATTGTCTTTTTAATCTCTTAATATTCATAATTTATAAGTTAAACATTACTACATGTTGCATATAAAGAAGAGAGTATTGTGTCTAGTGTTCGTATTATTATCAATTTCAGGCATACACTAAAACTCTTGCATATATCCTCAAGAATACAGAATAACTTAATGACGATACATTTTATGTTTCTCTGACAATAATCATTCCATTCTTATTTTGAAATTATACAAAAGTGAAAATTCAGTGTGTAGACAGATATTCACAGACAAGGGACCTACAGAAGATTAAATCCCAGCCTATCCACAATAAGAGCTAGAACACTAATTTACTATCCACCTCAGTATTATTTGGGCAGAGCTTGGAGATGACTGGTCTTCTCTGGAGCTGGTCTGTCCATTAGCCTCTGCTTCCCCCAGACACTTCCTGATTATTAAGTGATTCCTCATCCTAGGTGTCTGAGGAGCTCTTAGTCTCAGAACTCTTTTAGATGGTTACACTTCTGGACACTCTGGATTTCTTATGAGTACAAATTTACACACATGTGATATCCATGTTACTGAGGAAGGGGTTGTCCTCAGAATTCCCTGGCCTCTTCTCTAGAACTTAGAGTTCCAGCTGACACTAATTCATCAATGTAAAGTGTTGTCTCTCAAATGTGAGGTGGTTAGTGTCCTTACAAAGGACGCTACAGTTGCAGTGACCATTGTAAGGTATTTGGCCATACCCCTGCTGTCTAGCCTTTGTATGATCGCGAAGGCTTCTCTGAGTCACAACCATCAAAAGTGTTCCTAAACACTTGGCATGAGAATGAATGTTCCTCAGTGGAAGAACATGGGGTTCTCCTTTGTAAACACTTCTAAGAAATCCAGAGATTTCTTAGAAATACAGAGATGAGGCTGTAGCTGCTGACTTACTAGATGCTTCTCATGTCAGAATCTACCTTTCCATCATAGAAACAAATACAGAGTTCACCTAGTTGAGTGAGGCATCTCCTCTTTTCCCCCAGACACACTGTTTCTGTTCATCCTCGACAGTCCTGTTGCATTTGAATTTCTAAATCTTTAGAGTACAAATCAGACAACTAATCTAACCAATTGCTTGCAGCCAGGATTCTTCACAATATTTTCCTCATCACCAACCTTTCTCTCCTCACACCATTATTTCTTCCAACTCTTCTTTGCAGTGCAGGGTGCCATCTTTAATGCTACAAGGAAGAGGAGTTGAGTTTTGTGGGATATGTCTCCATGTGTGTGTGTGTGTGTGTGAGCATGGGGAAACCTGTGTGTTCTTTATAAGTCTTACATTTCTCCATGACCTTGAATGATTTCCACCATTCTCAGAGGCTCAGATTCTTCCCAGTACATTGGAGGAGGCTTGTCTGCTTCTCTTTCTTGACCTTAGCAATCTGGATTAAGGGTTAAATGATGTCAGCAGTGTGAAATCACTTTGCAATGACCAAATTGACACATTTTATTAATATCATCATTATCATGATCGATTGTTCATGTCATTTAAATTATAGACAGGAAAGGTAATGTCTGATTAAATAAATGGTCACGGACTACATATTTTCAGCTTTCCATGGAACCTGAAGGCACAGTGGCAGTACGTTTGGAGGTTTGTAGTCAATACTTTCCCTATGTTGGCAAGCTTCTTTTGTTTGAGTTTCAGGTATCTAGTCCTGCTTAGGCTGAATGCCCTGATATTCTCATGCCTGCTTTGCGTACTGATTTACAAGACTGAGTCTGATCATCAAAACACGCCATAGAATTTCCAAGGTAGGATTTTTAGCTTCACTTTCAGTTGTTGAGATAATAAACCATGACAAAAACATCATAGGGAAGAAAAAGGTTTATTTTAGCTCACAATTTCAGTCACAATCCATTAGAGCATGGAAGTCAAAGCAGTTGTAACTTGAACCAGGTATACACATCATATTCAGTCAAGAGCAGAGAGATGTGAATACATCCATGCTTACTCAATTACCTTTCTCCATTTTTCCACAACCCAGAACACAGACCTAGGGAATGTTGTTGCCTATAGTGGCCATGTCTTTGAACATTGATTAATGGACTCAAGACAACTCTCCACAGGCATATCTATATACCTACTTCATCTAGACAACTCCTTGTTGAAATTCTCTGATTGTGACACACTGACAATGAAAATGTATCATTACAGTTGAACCTGGACTATCTGTTCCTTGTTGATCGTCCAGTTTTTACCTTCTTTTTCCAAAGCTATTTAGGCCCACCACTCACTGAGCAGCAGTGAGTCACTAGGTCCCCAGGTCACCTGCCAAAAGAAGTAGATTAAAATAGGATCTCCTGAGAACTGCTTTTCAGGCCTCACAACTTGTAGTCATGTTTTTTAACTGATGAGATATTCAGTTTTCACCAGACTAGGCATGTAGTATGAGAGAACAGGGCAAGGTTAGAGTGCTAGAGTTCAAGAAATTTCACTTGTATTCTTGGGAAGTCAGTGGAAGCCTATCTAGAGAGAGTTAAGAGGTATGCCTGCTGTGGACTACTGACAGCTCTAAGATGTGAGCTGGCATAGTGTCTAGCTGGTGCTGAGGAGTTTATCCTTTAAAGTGGTATGGCCTTGAACGGAGGTGCTTGAGATGGTAGGAAAGGATCTAGTCTACTCTGTCAGTCAGGGTAGCCAAAAGCCCCTCAGCATGCTGTCCTTTGAAATGTAGTTAGTATGACCAAGGCAAATAACTGTTGATTGCCTTTGGTAGTTTTAATTTAGTTACTCCTGGGTAATGAGTTACTACTCTTTTGGCCATTGTTACTTTCATCTTTCTGTAGTGTGCCCTGGATGCAAGAGGACAAAGGCGACTCTCACTGAACACTGTTGCCAGTGCTAGGACTAAGGTCTGAGTCACATTACAGGCAGAAATAGATGATACCAAACCATCTCAAGGCTCCCATTGTATTCTTGAATGAGACAGTGTTTGCAAAGACCATGTAAGTCTACACTATCACAGGAACATGTATGCATTCATAGCTCCCAGAATCTGTTCTCTATACTATTTCAGGTTTATAGATGAAACATGAGGGAAAGAAACAAAAATTGATCCATCTAACAGATCAATCTGGAAGTAAGGAAGAAATTATGAATATTAGTAGTTTTTAGACAGATCCTCTTTTCTAGGAGAGAAGCCTAGACTCAGAGAAGTGACACAAAAAGCTTTATAAGCTGTCAGTTCAGCCTCTGATCTACCCACAGCACATTTTCATTGGTTTTTAGCATCACTCTCATGACCAGAACATTGTATATACATTTATTCACAATTTTTAATAAAAACTAGTGTCATCTCCAAAGATTTAATGAATTGGTTTTCTGAGATGTATTTATATATATATATATATATATATATATATATAAAACTAGAAAATATATTATTCTATTCTCAACGAGATCTTACGGAACCTAGGCCCCATACACATTAGTAACAGATGTACAGCTTGGTCTTCATGTGGGTCCCATAACAACTGAAACGAGGGTTGTCTCTGACTCAGTTGTCTGCCATTGGATCTCCTTCCCCTAAATGGACTGCCTGAATTGGCCATAGTGGGAGAGGATGTGCTTAGTCCTTCTGGAAGTAGATGTCCCAGGGTGGAGTGGTATCCAAGTTGGAGCTTCCCCTTCTCTGAGGAAAAGGGGAGGAGGTAATGAGGGGAGGGATTTGTAGACAGGACTAAGAGGAGAGAAGGGAGAGGTCCTAATGTTTTAGATGTAAATTGAGTAGATGAATAAATTAATGAATAAAATTAAAATTTCAGCATAGGAAAAAAGATTTTAAGCAGCATAAATGCTGTCACAGATGATTATTGGGGGAATACATATGTATCTATATCTAATCAATATCGTGAAGGACAGAAAACAATCACAAAAATAAAGACAAAATGATAGTGATGGGAGACAATAGATGAAATAATTTTCTACAGAAATGGTGCAGTAGTATTTAATAAATTGGCTCAAACATATTACTATTACCTAAGGAGATTAATAGAAATGTGAAAAACAAGTAATTTGTAGGATAAGAGAGAAAATTAATGAAATAATAAGATAAGGATGCACAATTAATGTTGAACTAAAAATATCTTATCCATAAAGTCCAATAGGTTCATAACCAGAATGCTTAAATGTAGTCTGTGCCTTCTATAGCAAGAAAATTAAAAGGAGCTATGTCTATAATTATCCAAGGCATGCTCACATTCACTTCCTTGTTTCCTAATTTATATCTCATTATATAAATATATATAAAACATATATACACTATATACAAATGTATATCTATATATCATATGTCCACATAGCATAAACCTTATATATCATACAATATCTATATTTTGTATATGTCACATAATATCTGTATATTTGTATATATAATATATATAACTTATTGTTTATATATAATATTTACATATATGATTCTCTGTGTGTAAAATGTGTGTATGTTTGTAAATTGCAGACACACATACATCACTTGCGTGCAGGGGACAGAGAGACACTTTGTGGAGCTAGTTACCTTTTTCTATCTTTATGTCAGAAACCAAACTGACTTTGCAAGCACCTTTACTTGATGACTCATCTAGCTAACCCCCACTTGACTTTTGCACAAGTTCTCATGTAGCAAAACGCAGTTAGAATCTTAGAATGATTCAAGCATGTTGTCCTCTTAAAAATACCGGCTGCTGTTTGTTGGCGTCATTGAATAATTTATGTACTTTTTGTATGCCTTTAAAATGATGAATTCAGAGTAAAAATTCCCAGGCATTTTCATGGTTGAGCTCTGACCTATAAAGAACAGGAAAGTCATATGCTTTCTAAACAACTCCCAGAGCAGAGCATTTCTTGAGACAAATATAACCTTTCTAAGTTCCAAATGAGTTTAGAAAATAAAATACATCTCTTAATTTGAACATTGAAGTAAAACTTTTAGAAAATGACAAAGGAAACTTTTCAAGTTGTTTTTCAGGAACACTACCCTTTACTTACTTGGGAAATAAGTCGACATTAAGAAATAAATTGACCATTTTCATAGTCTTTGTAAGTAATATTAGCTAATATTTAAATAAGTGCTTGCTGTATGCCAGGCTGTAGTCTAAATATTATCAAACTCTCATGATCCCCTTTCGAGACAGGCATTATTGCCTCAAGCTTATCTTTTATAGAAAACAGATATATAGAAAAGTGGAGCAATTTGGCTCTGATTGAGAATTTGCATATGAGCATCCAGCCCTATCTCTATGGTCCTTTAGACCTGTGCTATAGAGCCAACGTGGTAAATACCTGTGGCTTTGTTTGTTTGTTTGTTTGTTTTGTGCTTGTTTTTTAACCAAAACATGGTAAAAACCTTTTCAGTTAGTCTGGCTAGCCAGTTTTCTACCGTGACTCCCTCCTCATGACTCCACTACACTGGGATTGCAGGCGTGCTGCCTGGTTTATTCATGCATGCTGAAACCAGAACCCTGCTCCTCACGCTGGAGCACCTGCAGAACCATTTACCCTACAACTCTACCTATATATTCTTACCCATTTTTAATTACAGCATGTTAGAACAAATGACTAAGTGACTGTGACTTGAAGGTTTCTGTGGATTGACTGGGCAGGTCTTGTTTAGAGTGTCCATGGACCACAGCAGTGTGGTTGGGACAGAGGATCCTGCCACTGATAGGTGTGAAAGATCTATAAACGTAGTATTGTTGCCATTCACATGTCAGTTGCTCAGATGTTTCTTGGCCTTTGTGCAAAGCTTGAGCTTTCAAAGGAGAGTGAACGATACTTACTCCTGCTTCTTACTCAGGGAACTCCTAAGGGCTGCAGTGTGGAAGTAGCAGATACTGCATTCACTTGGTGAGACATGAAAATGCAGAATAACACTCAGAGCAGCGGAGGAATTCTTTCTTCTCTTACCTTCACCTGTCTTCTTTGTTCTACTTCTCTTTACCCAAAAATCCTATTTTTCCACTAATTTACTTATTGATTCACTTTACATCCCAATCACAGCTCCCCTCTCCTCCAATTCACCCCTCACATGGCCCCTACCTCACCTCCTTTTCTTTTCATCTCTGAGAAAAGAGAGGTCCTCTCCTAGGTATCAACTCACCCTGGCACCTCAAGTCTCAGTAGAACTAGGCACATCCTCTCCCACCTAGGTCAGACAAGGTAGCCCAGTTAGGGGAACAGCATTTGCAGGCAGATAAAGAGTCAGGGTAAGTCTCTGCTCCAGTTACTGGGAGACCTACATGAAGAACAAGCTGCACATCTGCTACATATGTACGGGTAGCCTAGGCTTAGCCCTTGGATTCTCATTGATTGGTGGTTCAGTCTTTGGGAGTCCCCAGTTGCCCAGGTTAGTTACTCTGTTAGTCTTCTTGTGGAGTCCTTATTTCTTATCATGTGTATTTAGAAATCCTGGACAGAAGTGCACACAAGAAATCAAATGCATTATTCTCAGTTTCACAAAATGTAGCACACTTTAGGTCTTAAAAAAACTACCCACAGTAATTTGTATACAGAAAATGTACAAATGTGATGGAAGGGAGGAAAGGTGCTGAAAACGGAGGGTAAGGAGACAAACATTTTAAATAGTGCATGCAACCAGAGTTGTGATACACAAACTCTTTACAGTTTGTTTCTGCATAATGGAGTTTATGCTATTTTTTCCCTCTTTGCTTTTCCATATATTCTGAAGTTTCTTTAATAAGCATGTGTCACATCTGTGATAAAGAATATTATTAGTACCAAAACCACATCTTTCAATTTAGGTGCTGCCTGTATGATTTTATTTTTTAATGTTGTTGTTTGCTTAAGGAACAAGAAATTGACCTCCAGCTGTGGTATAGATGGAAAAATGACGACCTGAGAGGCTTCCTATAGGGATTTTGCATCAAAACAGTATTTAGTTAGCAAGTCTATTATGCCAATCCCCTTTCCCTCTGGTTCCCTTTGTACTTTTACACAGTTCGTGAAGGTACTGTAATGCAACTTAGCCTATGAAACCCACAGTCTTTCCTTATTGTTATACATGCAATCATTGAGCAGAGCTTCTGCCACATGGACAACACACTAACATCAGGAGTAAAATTTCCCAGATGACAGACATACACACAACATACAGACACTCATTTGAGCTATAATTTTGAGGTATCATATAAGTACCCTAAAGAGTTGCTTCAGGGTTATAACAACAAAACTATCTATCACTTTGGCCCGAAGAACTCAGGGTACAGTTTGATTACTGGATAAAGTTTTAGCTAGACCATGAAGCCTTTCCTTATTGATAGTATAAGATAGGTTATTCTGTGTACAATATACACACTCAGGAGTTAAAAGTTATCCCTGTGCTTTTTGGCTGTGACAGTAGCCTTTTCTGTTGCTACAATATACAATCTGTTACCATTTTTCCTTTAAATTTTTTCATTTGGAATTCAAGATTTAATAAATCTTTAGTGGAAGCCAGGCAGTGGTGTTGCACACCTTTAATCCCAACACTTGGGAGGCAGAGACAGGCAGATTTCTGAGTTCGAGGCAAGGCTGGTCTATAGAGTGAGTTCCGGAACAGCCAGAGCTATACAGAGAAACCCTGTCTTGAAAATCTTTAGTGGAAAGACTAATATTTAATTGGCATTTAGCAAGCTTAAAGGAAGACGTATGTCCCCTGAGTTTTAAAGGGAGATGAAAGTCCAGAAGCTAAAATAAGCTTGTCTTCTTAGGTCCAAGAAGAGCGTGCTAATGTACCACAAATATTTTTCTAGGGGCCACTAAGACTTTTCACAAGATCTCCCCCTTAATAAATAACAGTGATTTATTTTTTTCAGTTTAAGAAATAACAATTTTAACAGTTTGAATGTAATTACCCTTCATAGGCAGATAATGCTCTTCTCAGACGCCATGGGTTATTATCAATAATCTCACTGTCAGGGCTTATATGTCTTTCCGATGGGCTACTGGCATAGCTGTTACTTGCCAACAGAACTTCATGATAAGATTATAGGTTGAAGATACCATCTACTTTGTTGCCAGCCATAGAAAAAAAAATCAATCTTGAATTGACTGGGAAAAGTCCTAGATTTCATAGCACTGGAAGGTGTTATACAGGTTGTTATCATTGAAAAGTAGTCAATAGTTTTACCCTGTTGTGACTCTGTCCAGTTATAGCAATGTCTTACTGGGTATGATATGCTCTCCAGTACAATAGAGGCATTACTGTTATGGGGTAGTCAACTGCTTTCTAGCTTGACCCGAAGGTTGACTTAGCGCAGGAAATACATGTCTATTCCTTGTTTATATATAGAAGCAGTTTTATCTCTATATTTATCTCACTGTTTATCGGAGAAGCTTGTTGTGAAGCTGATGTGGGAATGTTAATGCAGAGACTTATAACTAATCAACACCCTGAAAATAACTGACTGTGCTCTGCCCTATATGAAGCATCTATACCACATATGCCTCCAAGGATCAGGGAATATTCCTGTCGGGGTGGAATAACAAATGAAAGAGCTAGAGCATGGGAACATGTATAGAAAAACTTGGCTTTTTGATATGACATAGCCATTGCATTCGTGAACTTAGTTGACTTTTGGTAATCTGCGTAAGACTTTCAGAAAATTGAACCCATCAATATATTATGATGGATTGTGGAAAGATCTATAATGCCTTAAGGTATTATTATCTATCGATCTGAGCGTGGTAAGGGAGCTCCTGGACTCTATGCACTCTAAGGATAAGAAAAGAATGTCTGCTTTCCCCAGTAACCCTGCTTGATTGTGCTACTCAAACCAGTCTGAAGCCAGGGACACTAAGTCACAGAATCCGTTAAAACACATTGTACAGACTTCTCAAAGAACTAATAAAAATATTAAAACACACCTTGGAGATGTCTGAAGGTTGTTAAGCCCTGTTACCAGTGGATCACATGCCTTGGAGATGGCTGAAGGTTGTTAAGCCCTGTTACCAGTGGATCACACTCACATGCTGTGAGTGTGATAACTAGTTGTATGATAACTAGAGTGTGATAACAAGAAAGTTACAGAGGACTTAGAGAAGGGAGAAATACAAACTCTGACCTGAATTTTGCCTCGGGAGGAAGTAATCGAGCAATAAGACTAGGTCAATGTCACTCTATAATTAAACATGGCAGAAGTAAATTTGTCAGACAGCTGGTGGTGCCAGAGGATACTAAAATGGCATACTCGGGTGTAGCAGGGAACAATTTGCTTGCCTTTCAGGAACTTCTAACCTCATGCTAGGCATGGGAAAGGGTTTTTTTAACATTTCATGCAGGGATGAAACATGGTCAGATGGGATGGTAGAGTGACTGTTCTTGACACCCAGAATAATGGGTGGGCAGGGCTAGTGACAGGAAGAGCTAGGAGGCCGATTCAGTAATCTGAAGAGGGGACTGAGGAGGTTCCAAGGAGGGCGCAACAGCAAGAGCTGCTGTGATGAGACAAATTGACTCCGACTCCTCATTCATCTGCCTTCCTTTACCTTTAATGATTTCTGGATGTTCTGAAGTGGAACCTGGCAGATGGCATTTGAAGAAAAAAATGACTTCAGAGCCCCAGGTTCCTATCCCATTTATACTTCTTTCCCTCAGAAGGAGATAAGCCCTACAGTAGTGTCTCAGGTAATTAATGATTCAACATGGTGCGTTTGCAAAATAAAATGGAAATCGGCTGGAAGCCTCATTTTCAGCCATAAAAATTCAAAGGACACATGAAGGCTGATTTGTGATTGTTGCCTTTCCTGAGCAAAAATTAAACTGATTACCAGGAGCTGACAATGAGCCAGCGCCTTGCAGAAGTAATGTCTTTGACATTTTGCTGAGTGTTTAGCAGAAAATTTCAAATGTATCATTCTTGACATTCTTGATGAAAATGAGATTCAAATATTATTTTGGTCCTGTAATGCTTGGCTGTAGTTTTACTTGTGTTTGGGCATAATTAATGAAAAATTAAAAGATTTCTGGTTATCTGTCTCATTGATTTTTAAAATTCTTTCACAATTCCATATGTGCGTATATTAAATTCTGATCAAACAAACCTTCATTTATTTGTTATCTCAGATGGTTGCTGATCTTTCTGAGTTTGTCCCAGCACTTACAACTGGATCTTATTGACCCTATGGGGTAGGGCTACTGTGAGGACGTCAGGACCAAAATGAAGCACTTAGCACAGTAGAACTCAATGATAATGCTATTACTACCATTTAAGGCCACCTGCATTGATTTTAAATTTCTTGTGTGTGCTTTAGTAACTGCAGTGTAAGTCCCCACTCTCTTATAAATGTTGTTGCTTGTCATGGTCACTCACACTCCTTTCTCTTTTTCTCATGATGAACTCTGTATGTACTTACATGAAACTTCTACCTTCATCTGTCACGATGAAACTACAGAGATCTTCCAAAGATTGTGTGGCTGTATTCTCTTCATGGGATTTCTCATGAAAGTATATCATTCTGACCAATCAAGAACCTCTGATATCTTCATAATTTCTCTTGTAAATCATAAAACATGGGAATCATTTAGAGCAGCAGTGTTCTAGAAGTTATAGTGTCTACATTGGTCATCTGATATTGGGTGGAGAGTTGTTAACTTTCTATGTTACTGTCATTGAAAGCAGTGTTTCTTTGTATTGCACTGGAGATGTCATATTTCTGACCTGGGGGAACACATTCTAACTCAGACCATGCAGGAATGTAACTACATTAATAGGGCTATACAACTTGCAAAAATGGATGACATAAAAATGCTGGTATCAACTTTAGTAGACAGAGCTACCTGATCCTCTCGATGCTGATAATGAAAATGCAAAGACTTCCCAATAAACAGTTTGGAAGTGTTTTATAGTCTTAAAAGGCACATTTTAGGACCTTCCACCCCACTCTCATATGTTAAAAGTTAAAATGATGTGAATGTAAGGAAGAGACTTGTTGCTGGGAATGGGTTGCTTGGACAGTGGTTGGAAGGAGATAACAAAAGATGGGGTAGGAATAATCTTCATGCATTACATACAATTATTATATTGTCCACAAATGGATTTATTTCAAGTTTTACACATAAGGTCCATCACAAATAATTAACTTCAGTCACAAATTTTAATGATAGTAGTTTCATTTATAATGGCTTGAAACTTGAACCAATCCAAATGTCTTTTAAAGGATTAATGAGTAAAAAAGAACATATCCATTCATACACTGGCATATTACTCAGTAATATTAAGGAGAAATAGTTTATATATAAGTAACTTGAATGGTTCTTAAGTGCAATTACTTTTTAAAAAGTAGCTTACTTTTAAAAAGAAGCTTTTTAAAAGGCCATTTTAAAGTTTGCATAGTATATGTTTACTATTTCAGTATGACAAAATGTTTGAAATTGAGAGCAGTTGCCTGGCTTTTTGAGCACTAGAGAAAGACATGATTTAAGGAGTTCCTATAACTGATTCCCTAGAATAGATATATTCTATAAAACCTGTGCAAGTGGTGAAATGTCAGAACTTCATACATGCACAGGAATGCATGTATGTAAAAGCTGAAATTCTCAATGAGGTCAGTAGCTTAATTTTTGTACAGTAACAACAGTTCCTGTGTTTATAGAAGGTGTCATCATTGGCATAAACTGAAGAAAAGGTATGCTTGGATTTTCTGTAGTATGCTACATTTATGTGAGGCTAAAAATGATTTTAAAATTAGAAACTTCAAAATATGAGTAAGGTAGCTAGAATATTTCATTTGTGATTACTAAGGTTAAAAAGGAACACTGCAGAGACTTTAGCCTCAAAACTATTTGTCTTGTGAAGGAGAGGAAAACATCATTTCACCCTCAGAGCAGGGAACAGAAGACAGAAGGAAGCAGGTCTTTGTAAATGTGATCAACTAATTTATAGTTTAGTAGTGGAATGCCAATTCTTGTGTATGCCTAAGAATCTTGGAGTTTTTCTTAAGATAAACACAGAGGGTAGTGGGAGGAAAGGAGGAGAAGGAAAAGATAGAGACTTGCATTTATTCTTTAAAGCATATTACATGGATGTTAAGTGAATAGGTCTAGCCTATGCTTTTTAAAAGAAAGAAATGTTTCAACATAAATAATGTGAGGTACATTCATTGTGAGGTCTAGAATAGAAGTCAAAAGGTACAAAGCCAACCATATGACAGACTTATTTATGTTCTATTACAAAAGTAAGTCTCAAGCTGATAAAGTGATCATAATCTAGAAATTGCTTCCACACTCATACAATGTTGGAAAGCACACTCTCATACACACACAAACCAACCCAGAGCAGCTTGGCATAATAGACTAAACAACCTGTTGTTTCTGTCACATCAAGTGATTCTACCAACTTAGTTAATTGTTCAGATTTATACAAAAAACAATCCAAAGGCTAATACAACACAGTACATATGGAAATGGAAGAATATAGCTTAGGCTACATTCAATGTAAAAGTAGAGATTTCTTATCCTTAAGATCAAGAGTACTCTCACTCGGTATCTTTTTTGGCATTCATACATTTTTGAATCATGTATGAATGAACATCAACTTTCATTATTATGTGCCTCGGTTTATGCCAGTGATCAGACTAGAGTAAGGAAAAAGATGGCAGAACTTTGTAAGGTCACTGAGGTAGCAGTCATATTATTCTGTAATAATAATCACATTTAAAATGTGATTTAAAATGATGACAAAACAATGTATAATATGAGGGAAATAATACGAAAACACAGCCCAAGAGAGTGGATCAATATAGAGTTAATGGTAGGTTTGTAAGGACCAAAATAAGCTATCTTAAAACTTCATTTCTTCCCATACCAGTTTGAGTGAAAAACAAACAAACAAACAAACAAACAAACAAACAAAAACAAAAAACAAACCAACAACAGTAGTTAGGAGACCTACCTGTGCTGCCTGAGGCTATTCTCAAACAATCCTGATAAAAGACAAGATAGAACATTGCTGTGGATAGTCAGAGTTAGAGCCTAGAGGTCTGGTGAGATAGAACCAAGGTTGAGTACTGCACTTAGATGTAACTAGAGATAGTGGTATGGTTAGTCTTTTAATTTATTAACTTATATAAATGTCTTTAATATTCAAGAATTTTATCCACAAATATACTATATTTGCATCATTCGCTCTCCCAACATCTATAGAGTCTTCTCCTTCTAAACTTCAGGACTTCTACAATTATTGTTGTATATAAGTGCATACACACATGTGTACACAAATAAAACACCCACCCACCCACTGATATATGCTAATTAGTGTTGCCATATGTTTATGCATTTAGGATTGTCCACTTAGAACTGCGGGCATGTCACTGAAGAAACCTGGCTCTCCTTCCCTCATCGGCTTTTAACTTCCTGTAGCTTTTTTAAATGTAAATTTAAGGTCTTGTGAAAAAATTTTTATCTAGTCATAATGGCACATTGACTGCTGTGGACTTTGCTGGTCTTATTCAAGTAGCCATATTGTTGAGAATTCCTGAAGACAACATTCATTTTATGTCCAGAAGACACTATCTCACAGCCGTAATTCCAGTTTTTAGGCCCTTAATGATTACTCACACTTATTTTCTACCTGATTGCATTGAGACACACTAGTAAATCACGTCTATGAATGTTCTGTGATGTTCTTTCCAGTGATGATCGACATGTGGGAAGTACCTATAGAGAAAAGTCTACTCTGAGTGTGGGTAGCACTATTCAATGAGCTCTTGATTCAGATGAATCCAAGTAGAATTGTGTTCAGCTCCTATCCTTCTCTTATGCATCTATTACAGCTGCCATGAACTTCAGACTACAGGTTCTTCGGCTTTAAAACTGGGATTGTACTAGTGACTCTTCAGAGGACTTTTAGGTAGTCAGAGCTGAGTGGAACTGAATCATTAGTCATTCTGAGGGTTGCAGCTTTTGGGAGGCAGTGTTTTCTGCTCAATCAGCATATAGATCAGTGGTTTTAAACTTGTGAGTTGTGCTGTTTTAAGGGTCAAAGATCCTTTCTCAGAGGTTTCATAAGACCATCAGCAAATACAGATATTTACATTATGACTCCTAACAGTGGTAAAATTACACTCGTGAAGTAGCAACAAAAGTAATTTATGGTCAGGGGTCACCACAACATGAGGAACTTTGTTAAAGGGTTGCATCATTAAGAAGATTGAGAGATTGAGAACCATTGATATGGATGGATGATACAAAGCAGTCCCTAAAACATGCATACACAGCATTCACACACAGTACACACACAGTACATTCTTGTGCATATGCAGATATATATGAAAGTATACACATCCTCCACAGGCTCCAGGCTCACTTCTCATAGCCTCCTGAATGGATATGCATGCACACAGTTTCATGCTTCTAAAGTCCACATTGTCTTTTCCTACATCTTCCACATGAACAATTTTATAGTAATGAACTTGGCCATCTCTGTGTATGAGCCAGGTACTGTTCCATGCTCATCTTATCTAATCCATAGCTAGAAATGTCCCATTCTAGAAAATGAAAGTATCATCTCTGGAGCCTGTTTATAGCTTTTCATTACTTGGACTGGAACAAGTCATTTTACCTCTTTATACTTCAGATAACTCATCTGTAATATGAGAAATAAATTTGGTCTATAATGAGTATGTCAATATTATGCACGCAAAGTATTATAAAAATTCTATGACTATATTCAACACATGTATACCACATAAATCATTCCCATTGATGCCACCACTATTACTATTACATGTTTACATGTATTACACGTTTTTCTCTGGAACTTTGCTCTTATTTTGGGGTATACTGTTTGTACCTGCTGTTCTGTATTTAGTTTTGTTTTTCCCCCTTCCAATGGAAAGTCCTTCCTGAGTTCCCTAGTCTTGCTATGGGACCAGTGGTTAGCTTTCCTATCAGAAGAGATTTACACAACATGGCTAAGCATCCACATGAACGCACACCCTCCACCCTCAGGTTTCAGCATCCTCTGAAAGGATGTGACTTCTTTCCTGGAGACTTTTAGAAAATTCTCAGTGTACTCCTTGGTACTCCTTGCTATGTTCCATCGTGAATGATGGTTTTAGGGCAAGCAACTAGCATTTTAAATAATCACGATGTTCAGGAAAATGGCATCTAATTTTAATGCTTTCAACCACAGCTCCTTTTCAAGGCACAAAGCAGCCAGACTTTCTTTTCACTGAAGAGACCGCTAATGTGATGACACCCAAACCATCAGCTGCCTCCCACGTGCACGCCGACAGCTGGGGTGCTTTCAGCCTTCCCTGCCATTATTGTCCTCTCTGTTTGCCTTTCTTTCTTAGTAGATTGAAATGGTAGCATTTTACTGGAGTTGAGTCCAGGGGGGTTCTGTGGATTGACAGACGTAATTATCACATTTGCTTCCCAGCATGTGGTATCTAAGTAATAGTCTTCATATTTATCCAGCACTAATCAGAAAATATTTCAATCATTTGGAGGGTTTTTTTCCCCCAAACACAGCACTACCTAGGGAACCTATCCAATAATCATAGTCTTCATTCCTGTTATGAGGTTATATTCTTTCCCCGGCTTTATCTGCAAGCTGCACTTATCACGCAAGGACTGGGGCTTTCAATGAGCGCTTGATGGGCAGGTTCATGAGCTTGCCAAGAAGCCACTCATTGATGGAAGCTGGGGCAATGCAGGGACTCTTCCACGAAGGGCATAATGAGAGTATGCAGGATTAAAGGATACAGAATGTGGGTAATTACAGTTTGAAAACATTCGTAAAAAGAAAAAAATGAGTATGTGAACACACTGTCTTATTTGCTGTTTGTAACAAAGCACTGAGGATCTTGGCTCTGGGTACTCTAATAAATTTAGAGATAAATTAGTCTGATTATTTTTCTTCTTTTCAGATGTGAAATCAACAGACCTTTACCACTATCCCTGAGTCATTTAGTTATAGGCAGTTCAGAATTTACATAAAAGGAATCAAGTCATGAATGAAATTTCCAAGTAGTAAAACATTTGTCATAGTCCATGCTGGCCTTGAGTTGCAATGACAGAAGAAGGCTCCAACAATGTGTGGTACAAATTCTATTCCCAATCTTACTTTGAGAGGATCTAGCAAGTGTGGTCACTGGACTAACAAGATGAATCAGAGCTGAAAGCTCAATGACCTTACTGATATATAAATGACAATGATACTAGTGTGATTTATGGGTACAGTGAAGAAGAAAGGTATCTAAGGATTAGCACTGTGCATTTTATATTCGCCAAGTTTCTAGGGATCTACAGGCATCATGTTATTTAAGCCTTTCCACATGCAATGAATTGGCAACATTACTTACTTCAATTTAGAAAGAAGGGTTCACATAATAAGCAAATGTTTGTAGTTCAGACAGTCTCCAAGTGGTAGAGATAGAATTGTCTAAATGTAGCCCATTCCTTTGCCACAGTGTCATGCTTTATTGTATGTAGACCTTCTTATGCCTAAACTAGAAGTTTAAGAATATTCAGAAGTCCACCAATCCCTGATAATATTAATGATATTCTGTGATGCTTGCAGACAGGATCCTAGCATAACTGTCCTCTGAGAGGTTCCACCCAGCAGCTGACTGAAACAGATGCAAAGACCCAGAGCCAAACATTAGACAGAGCTAGGGGACTCTTACAGAAGAGTTGGGGGAAGTACTAAAGGCCCTGAAATTGATAGGAACTCCACAGGTAGACCAGCAGTTGGGGGGCTCTCAGAGAGAGACTGAAGCACCGACCCAAGAGCATATATGCACTGGACCTAGGTCCCATGCACATACGTAGCAAATGTGAAGCTTGGTCTTCATTTGGGTCCCCCAACAAATGGACTGGGGGTTGTCTCTAAAGCTGTTGCTTGTCTGTAGAATCCATTTTCCTAACTTTGTCTGCCCTCCATGAGAGAGGATGTGCCTAGCCCTGTAGAGACATGATTTGCTGGGGTCAGGGTGAGGGATAACTTGGGTGTGGTGTTCAAGTCTCTCAGTGGAGAAGGGGAAGGGGATGAAGGGAGGGACTGTGTGAGGGAGAACTGGGTGGGGTGGATAGTAATTGGGATGTAAAATGAATAGATAAATTTACAGGAAAGAAAGACTATTCAGAAGACAAATTCGAGTGGGGACAGAGTGTGGTGTTTCACCAGCAAAAAGTCCAACAGAAGCAGTGAAAGGTGGATGTGTTCAGGAGGAGCTGAAAGCACTGACGGAACCTAAAGGTAAATAAACACAGACTATTAATTTTGATTCTCCTGTTGCTGTGAGTCTTATGGGGAGGTCCATCAAACGGCCCACTGCCTTCCTTGTCTGTTTATTTTATTTTGTTTGTAAGCTCAGGGAGTAGAAACCCATTTCCTCTCTGTGGCACACCTATAAAAGTTAAATAACACTTCTATTAAAAGACACCAGGAAGGCTCATTCCCATTTCCTTTGGAGACCTATTTACCGCTATCCTTTCTCTAGTGTGACCATCTTAAGAAAGAATAATTTTGTTTTTCTTATGGCACGAAAAACTTGCTTCAGTGATTAGAAATCTTTTTTAGGGTAAAAAAAACACCTGGTAGGCAATCTGAGTGATACTGACTATTTTCAGCATGGTAGATTGAGATAGTCCAGGTTTTCTAGAGAAATAGAGTATGTCTATAAGGAGGTATAAAAGAGGAGTTATTAGAATGTCTTAGAACTGATACAGGCTGCATAGACCAACCACAGCTTGTCTGCATGCTGGAGAAGTGGAGAACTTCAGTTTATGAAGCTTCCTATACTGATGCTCCATCAGTCCCAAGCTGTTGCTGAAGGCCTAGATGATTGTCAGTTATCAGTCAATTCTGGAAGTTAAAGAATCCAACATCCTGGATTCTAATGTCAGTAAAAGTACAGTAACAGTAGCAGCCACAGCAGCAGGGGCCTGTGTGTGGGGTGGGTGGGCGTGGGAGTGAGGGTGGGAGATGCACAATAAGCAAGAAATACAGCTAGGCAATAAGGCATCATGGATTCATCCTGGAATCTCTTTATAATCAGATCAGCTGCAGAGAAGGTACCTCCAACTTTGGTGGTCATAATCTCCACTCATTCGATCAGTGATCCTTCCTGGAACTGCCCTTGCAGACATGCTTACTTGATCAACTTGGAAATAAAGGCTAATTGTTGCTCTAGAAAAGGAAAAATGGATATAGAACTTCCTTAAAATATCAGATTAGCCTGTGTTCAGCAGGCTAGTGAGGGGTTTGTCTGCTCAACTTACTGAATGTTCATAGCAGCTGACTGAGGACATACCATAGTAAGTTGTGGAGGAAGAAAATTCTACGTAGAGAGGTTATGCCCATGGCAAAGGATGCAGAACACAGGGTCATGGAGATGGATTGCTCATGCTAGTAACTGCAGACTAGTGGTAAATCTAAATGGGAAATGCTCCTCACGCCAGAATGGACAGGGACGCCCTCTTTGAAGAAGGCAAATCTGATTTAATACCTGGAGGATGAGCAAGAACTGAAAAAAGAAAATGTTAAGCCAAAAATTGTAACAGATGATGATGATGACGATGATGACTGATGATGATATATTAAATACAAAAGCACCAATGCTAAGAAATATCACTGCTGAGGAAGAACAAAAATCATGGTAACTGGAGAAGGTTGTATGAACAATGGAAGAGCCAAGAGATCCCAAACAGTGCAATGTGACTTTAAGCTCCTCCAATAAACCCTTTGCTAAGTTCTTTGTTAATTCTGTAGAGTGATGCTAAAAGTGCACAGTTAGCCCAGGGCATAGAACTGTCCATTGACTTTACATTCAGGAAACCTTAATAAGAATAATTCCCATGTCATGTAGTTGACAGAATCTAAATAGGAAAGACAGGAAAGAGATATGCCAGACTGAGAAGTACAAGTATCTACAACTTTGTCAGAAAGATATTTTCCCCTTGAAAAGTTTAGAGGACAGTGTGGGGTCAAAGAAGCACTAGTGAGAGGAGGCAAAACCATTTGTGAATGCTGATAGGATTGATCTAGAAAAGATGACGAGCAATGATATGCAAGATAGAGAGAGATTGATTACCCAGAAACAGTGCTCTATTTGATTCCTACCCTTTGGGTGAAAGGGACTTAGGAATATTCAGATGCTTTGGATGAGCAGCCCATCCGGCTTGTCTCGACCCATATTGTGCTTATCTGTATCTTTGATGAAGCTAAGTAGCATCAATATGTAATAAACTTACTGTTTTTATTTGCAGTGTTTTTGTTTTCTTCAAAAGCTCATCGATTGACTCTCTTCTTTGTGATAATTAAATCAGATAATTGGCCTATTGACTTATTATATACACTCAACAGATATGTTTGATGATGTTCAATATGCCCATTACTATACTAAATCAAATGATAGACAGATAACATTTATATGGAGCTCCTGCAACCAAGATTTTCTTCCTCTCAAAAGGAGAATAAACTATTGCACAGCATATATCAAGGTCTTTTGCATATAGGTCTATTGTTATGCAGAGGAAAAGTTCTCTTGTCTTTTAATTCTATGATGCTAAAAACAGAAAGATATGGAAAGCTCTCTAGCTTGAGACATAAATGTGCATAGATTTTTTTTTTAAGTCAAACTTTATTTGTGTGTGTGTGTGTGTGTGCACATGTGCACCTCTATGCCCTTGTGTATCATGAGGAGAGTAAAACTTTTATGTCCTCTAAGTGAAACATTGTTGAGAAGTTTGGCTTATATCTACTTAAAGAACCAGAAACTTTCAGCTACTTCTAGTTATTTTTCCTCAAAGACGTGAAATAGCATTTGCATATAATGGAGTTCTGAGAATGTTCACATAGCTCTATTGAAGGTGGCTATAGTTAAGTAGTTGTTCACTAAAACTTATGGCTATAAAAAAACTATGCCATAAAGTAATATAGTCCTTTAGCAAATACGTATTGACCACTGACACATAAAATATCATTGATGAGTCTCAAAAATATTATACCAGCCGAGAGAAGCTATATAAGAAGATAATAAAAATAGTATGCTGGAAGAATAGCTTTTGATCACACTGGATAGGAGTTGAGTAGAATAAGAACAAGGGAATTTTCTGATGAAAATGATCTGATTCTTGATTTGAATACTGTGACATGGTCATCAGAAAATAAAATCAGATTTTTAACATGGTAAGCAGAGTTTCATACGATGCCTTCCCGTGTTTTTGCTCTATCAGACTACAGATGTCATCCAAGAGCTTCAAGCATGAGAGAAATTCAAGTGTCACTGCTGGCTTGGAAACAGGATGCTGCACATGGGTAAGAAGTTTAAAGGGATTGCAAGTTGTCTGAAACATTATCTCAATGTCAGTCAGTGTTTGGGGGACTTGAGGCCACTGCAGATATAAATATGTATTTTGCAAACAACCTACAGAATTGAAAGTGGACCTTCCCCCAGCACTCCCAGACAAGAGCCCAAATTACTTGGCAGTTGTATTTAAGATCTTGCTAAGTCCTACATAGAAATCAAGTTACCTATCAGATTTTTTGAAATAGCTATAAGAAAATATGTTGTGAATCTTTAGGCAATTGTTTGTTTCATTTGGTTTTGTAGTCATCAAAATCTGGCACATGGACAATGACCTAGGATTTCACTGTTTTCACATTACTCATGGTCCTTGTATGGATATGCATATGTGTGTGATTGTTTGTATACAGGGTTGGATAGGTATATAACCATATGTACATTAACTTTTAGATACAAAACCGATAAGCCACTTACTTCATCTGTTCAGTCATAGAGAGTTGCCTCTGTCTTCATGGCTGATGAGTTATAAAATATCCTACATGGCAAACTGGTCTCTAAAGTGTTTAAATTGGTCTAACCATTGAAGTGAGCAACAGCTAACAACAAAGACCTTGAAAATGCCACATAGAAATCAATTACTGCAGAGGCTTCCTAAAATGCATACATATGTATATATAAAAAGAGTTTCAATTGGGTAATCCTATAATTAGGGGACAATTCCTCTCCTAGATACCATAGGCTATCAAATGAAAAAGTTCAGTGTCAATAATTGATAACCTCTGTTCAATTTGTTGCTTTGTGAGGTCACATGGAAACTATTACAGGATAGTGATAGTGGTTTTAGTTACCCTTCAGAATTTGATGGTAAGACCTATTTGATGTAGATATCACATACATAAATTGCAGGACATGGAGAAATCAACCTGGTTTATACCTAGAAGCTTTATCCATACTTAGTAGCTTTTATAGTAATGTATGGGAAGAAACATAATCAACACCCTTACACAGGTATGTAATAACTATGACTAAACTTGCATAGCTATAAGAATGACTGGGTAATGTAAGCCTACTGAGGCAATAAGGGAATGAATGGCAGGAGGTAAGTGATCCCATTTTATTGGACCAAAAGCCTGATCCATAAAGCGGAACTCATATGTAGAGCTATTAACTGGCTCAAAAACTGGTGGCTCACTCAGAGGTCCCAGAGGAAAACCTAGCACTCCTGGCCTGCTCAAAGGTCATCACAGTGAACTTCCTCCTAAGTTCTTTTCTTTACACCCATAGGTTACTGCATCTTTCAACCCTCATCAGAGAAGCGTATTTTTGCATTAGATGGTGATTAATACAGAGACCCATAACTGGTCAACATGCAAAGACTAGGAGTGCTGAATGCTCAGTCCTCAATGGTACATCTGTCGCACCTCATTCCCTAAGGCTCAGAGATCTTTGTGAAAGAGAAGGTGGAAGGAGTAAAAGCCTGCGATAGTGAATGTTGACAAATCAACATTTTCTGGACATTACAAGATTGTTGCACCTACAGGGCTGTTGAACACACAGACTCATTTCAGCTGTGATTGTGTGCACAAGACCTACCTTCACAAGATCAAAGAAATCAATATTCCAGCATGAAGAAAAGTGGGGTGGGGCTCATGAAATCCTACCCCTATCTGAGAGGCCTCTGGCAATTGATAGCTATTTTGGAGAGGGAAAGTCATTTTCAATTAGATAGTTGCCCCTTGAGAGGCTACTACTACCCCAATAGATGGTCCAACATTTATACACACACTAAAAAACAATAAGAGGATTTAGTAAAATTTTTTTAAGCACACCAGTTGGGAAGAGAATGTGATGAGGGCAATGGAGGAGGAACTAGAAGAGAAGTATTGGGACAGAAACATTCAATATACTTTCAATAATATCAGGAAATTGTAAAACAGTAAAGTAAAAAACACATGAAAATTAAAAAGATCAAATGTCACAGACATGGATGGAGTGAGTGAACAACAGAGTTAGTATTCACTATTCTAGATGCAGCAAGCTCAGGACCAGAGTATCAGAGAGGTTGGGGCTGATAAGGATGGATGAAGACCAGCACCTTGATTTGAGGACAACTCTTGTGGCATCTTTGCATGGAAGAGGCTGAGCTCCCTGGACTCTTATATAAGAAAGGGACATTTACAACCTTATTTAACTTGGATTACTTCTGTATAGAATTTATCTTCATAAGAACTGGGCAAAATGGCTTTTGCATGTAAATTTTGAGGAGAGGTAGCATGGTATATAGTGTTTTCTACTTTACAGATCAAACACCATGTGTATGACTGTTAAATATTGGTTGTAGATGTTCAGATGGTTTGGAGCCAGTAGGTAAAGTTTGCTGAATCCACATCTGGATTCCAAAGAAAGCTGAACACAAGCCAGGTGACAACATGTGCCTGAATATGCAAAGCAGGGACCTGCCCCAGGTGTAGTAGACATGGCTATTTCTGTGCTTCACTCTACCAAGTACAGTCACAATGAATCCTATACCATCTTTAAGCCACGTGATCATTGACTATGGCACAATGATCATCATAAAGGTGAATATTGGTTATGTAAAATGGATACACAATAATAAAAGTGACAACGCACACAAATAAAACTCCAAGTCCCCCAAAAGGCACAGGAATGATTTGTTGAAGGTCATACAGTTATAATAGTTAAATGGAAGTCAGAAGGTTCATATTAGTCTCTTGATTGTCATTCCAACATTTATTACACACACACACACACACACACACTTGTGTGAATATGTACATACATACATATTTGTGAGTAAACACACACATATATGCATACATATATACATCATATATATATATATATGCCTGTATGTGTGTGTGTGTATATATATGTATATATATGGTGTATATATGTATATGTATATAGTGGATATCTTTTTAAGATTCATCTGTGTCTTTGAGGCACCAGGCTCTTCTGGAATCACAACTGAATTACACAAGCCACATGAGGTTTCTTTTACAATCCCAAAGAAAACAAAGGTAAATTGGAAAAGCACCATGGGATTGACTGCAAACAATTGAAATTCTTCTCAGTTAAATGCTGAGATGAAAAGGCCAAGGCAAGCACAGCTCTGCAGAGAGGAGAAATGAAAAGTCAAGTCTGAAAGCTTTGCAGATGTCGATACTGCACAGAGTGGACTTAGTTCTGGTAGGAAAAAAAAAGCCATAGCTATGGACACTTTCCACACCTCAGTTCCCCTTCATATTCCTGGCCTCCCTTGGATTTAACCTGCTGTGTGTTTAATGAGTCCTCCAGAAGTCTCACCAGGTTAAAGGGCTGTGCAGCCCATGAGATCATCACACTGCAGAAATCTCCTTTCCCAGCCACCGCTGTTCAGTTAAACCCCAACTCATACACCTTGTGGGTCAGCCAGAATTCTAGGAAGACCACAATTTTCCAGTGCAAAATAACAAAAAAGAAATAAAAAATAAAGAAGTATCCATGAAACACTTTGCCTGAAACTTTCTTCCCTGCATTATATATGTCTAATATCTATCAGGGATGGTATAATAGTTACATTTTTCCAATAAGAAAACAAAGTTTGGGAAATTTGCATCAGCCCCAAATGCATATCTCCTAAGGACACAACTGGATTCTAGAATCTGCATTTTAAACTTATGTCTACCAAAGGACTTTCAAACACGATAGTGTGTGTGTGTGTGTGTTGTGTGTGGATGTTAAACTTCTATTCCCAAGCAAATAGAACATTTCTAAACTGTCTTATTAGCATGTTAGTTTCTTTTTATTGTTGTGACAAAATACTTAGCAAAAACCATTCAAAGAAGGAAAGATTTGCTTTGCCTAACAGTTTAAGGGATAATGTTCACTTCAGCAGGAGTAGCATGGTAGTGGAATCATGAGAAAGCAGGTCACATTGCATTTGTAACATGGAAACAAGAGAAATAAATGCTGGTGCTCACTTTGCCTCATCTATTGTCAATTTTTATTTCTACACATACTCCAGTGAGTCTTCATACTTCAGGTAAGCATTACTTTCAATTCCTCCGAGCTTGCCCAGGGGTATGCTTCCTAGGTGATTCTAAATCATGTCAAGGTGACAGTGAAGATTACTCTTCCAGGGAAATGATGTAAGGCCAATGAAGTATGAACATATTCAATTGTCATATCCTGGCATGGTCCTTAATGATACCGGTTCCTCTGGTAAGCAAAGGAGAGTCCTGAGACTCTTGAAGAAGACACCGTCATGGATGGAAGTTTAGATCTTTGAATGCCTTTAACTGTTATGCCTCTGTATATCAATACCATTCTTCATCCTGCCACCTCACTAAAACTTGTGTTAGATTATTACCATCCTGTTGTTTCAAGTGACTGCAGAGCAAAAAACCAAAAGGAATTAGGGAAACCTGTTGGAGATTGGTTCTAATGCTTTGATTCAATCAGAAATCTGCATGTCCAAATGCTAAAGGTCCTAGTCCCCAATTAGTTTTTGATCGATCAATAAAGATGCTAATGGCTGGGCAAAGGGAGGAGGGGCAGGGCCCTTAGAGTTGTACAGGCTAGGGTGCAGGGGAGAGGAGAATTACTATAACTCAAGGAAGAAGGATGAGATGCAGGAGCATTGTGAGAGAAAGCCAACCAGCCATGCGAGAGTTTGGTTAGGTGGTGACTGGCCACTTCCCCAATTGGGCCAGGTAGCCGGGGAAGGTCTAAGAGTATGGAGCCTTTGAAACAGCCAAGGCATTTCAAAAGTAAGCTTATGTGTGTATGTGTGTGTCTTTCATTTGCAGATCCAAAGAGTTTCTGTGTGGGTGGCTGGAAGCCTGTGACTTACTGGGAGCACAAAGCAAGGTAATCAAAACTCACTGCTACAAAAAACATCTCATTTCGTATCTCAGATTCAGAGAGTAAGTAACCATCACCATAGTTACAGGTTCTAGCCAATGAATTGGCATTGGTATACAGGCCACATCATCACTAGAATACAAAAAAGGAGCTGAGCCCCACAATTCAATTCTAATCACCTTCCTATGGTAGGCAAATGGCTTCAAGGTAGAGAGCTTTTACTAGGCTGCCAGATACCTCTCTCCATTTCCAGAATGAAACATCCTTTTTCAACCAAAGCATAGGAAGATTTCATGGCACATGTCTTGCGTTTAATGATCTTTCCCAGAGATGTTACTTGACCATATTGCCAAAAAGTATACCTTATTTAAACTCATAATTTTCTTTAAGTATAGTTATTTAAGTTATGGTTTATTTGTTGCCATATCCAAAAACCTCGTCACATTGACAAGGTCTATGAAAAAATATATTTAAAAATAGAGTGAGGGATCTTGGGGGTCCAGGTTAATTGAGACTGCTGGTCCTCCTCCAAGGTCGCCCTCCTCCTCAGCTTCTTCCAGCTTTCACCTAATTCAACCGCAGAGGTCAGCAGCTTTTTTTCATTGGTTGGATGCAAATAACTGCATCTGACTCTTTCACCTGCTTGTTGGGTTCAGAGGGCAGTAGCCTCCATAATAGTGTCCCTTGGGACTGCCCCTTGAGCTGGATCCCACTTTGGTCCTGTCCTTGAACCTTCTTTTCCTCAGACTCCTCCCCATTTCCATCCCTGCAGGTCAAATGCTCTAGAACACCAACCAGGCAGCATACACCAGCTGATATGAGGCCTCCAACACATATACAGTGAAAGACTGCTGGGTCTGGGTTTAGTTAGAGAAGATGCACCTAACCCTCAAGAGACTGGAGTCCCCAGGGAGCTTAGAGGTCTGGTGGAATGGTGGTAGGCTGTGAGGACATCCTCATGGAGACAGGGGGCAGGGAAGAAGTATGGGATGTGGAACAATCTGAAAGTGGACCGGGAGGAGAATAAAATCTGAAGTGTAAAATAAATAAATAAATAAATAGACAGACAGACAGACAGATAGATAGATAGATTTAAAAAATAGATTGAGGGAAAGAAAATGCATTTTCTGCCCACTAATCTCTTGCATAATAACTCATAATGCTCAATTGTTAATGTATCCATATGTCCACCCCTTATCCTGGTGATTGATCAGAAATTTAAGATCTGGTCACTAAATTTATCCTACAGAAAATTAGTTTATTCAAATACTCTTAAATGTCTGAATTTTTCTAAACTATTATCTTCATGTTATCTGAAGGCAAAAGTCTACATGTGGTTGGAAAGTTATGTATTGACATGGATGCATACCCACTACTTAATCATCCATCTAACTTTCATATGCCCAACTATCATTAATCCAGCCAGATCACACTGAGTAGAAAAGAAGGCAAGGACAGTGACTATTGATCCAGTCCTGTCCTTCTATATTCATACAGTGTAAGATAGCTTCCATTTTTAACCATCTTCTAATGAGAACACATCATTACAGACATAATATAAAGAACACATTGAGTAAGTATTGAACCAGTGAGCTCCACCCTCTTTTTCATCGGTATCTGCCTCTTTTCCTTTTCTATGAATAGTGGAGGAGAAGACAGATTCTCCTTAGACATGCATTATCAAAGCTATCTTCTTTGTCCAATATTAGCATCTATTTTAAAAGTTGATTGATTTACCTACCATTCATTAGTTTCTCTTTTGTTGACTTACTCTATACTCATTCATTTTTCATTATTCTCATCAGAAAATAATTAAACAAATATTACCAATTTCTATTTGGCTTTATTGACTCTATTTAAAAGATGACTGCAAGGATTAAACAGAAGATTGCATTTATCTGATTTATAGCCTTTGTTTGTTCATTTGCACTAAAATATGTGGTGAAAGAATTAAATGTTTAACTTCTGGACATCATTCTATACATGCTTTCCATAAGGCAGGGCTGGTAGGGCTCATATTTTCCTCAGTTAAGAAAGATGGAGAGACAAGCAAACAGGCTTTACACTGAGAGCATTTTAGTATTACCTTTGTCCAGTTTCTGTAAAGCTAAGGCTTTAATTCGTGAAATTTACAGATGTTTCCTGGCTAGTAGCCAGTTTCAAACATAGGTCAGCCTGACTTCACTGTCCCCACAGAATTCTAATTATATTACATTTCTATAAGGTAGGGTCCAGGATAGAAGAGTCAGTGAAAAAAGAAACAACTGCATCTGTGCTCTAGTCATTTTCAGTATAATAATTTATGATGTCAATTTATGTGCTCAATTCATGACTTTGCAATGGGTTTACATAAATGTTTGTTTCAAAATTCTTGACAAAGTACTATATTCTGATCACTGGTTTAGTAAGTAAACAAAAGTTTGTGATTGAAAATAATACTATGGGTTGAGTATTTAAGACAGAGAAGGATTCCAGACACATTAAGAAGAGGATAGCATTTTAAAGCCAACCTGTGCTACAGTAGATAATTCTAGGGTGGACTGGGCTACGTAGCAAGATCTTTTGTCAAGAGAACAAAGTGTATGGGGGTAGGAAAAGAGAGAGGGGGGATGAGGGAGGGAAAAGGGAGAAGCAAAAATAGAAAGAAGAAAACAAAACAAAAAGAGAATGGTTGAAGAGTGATTGAGATATACTTGTCATAGTAATAGTTTGTAGAAGAAACTTCTGCAAAATTGCTCTCACTCAAATCTCAGTTGATAGCTGAATTTCCAGACTCAATGGCAAACTGCTCACTAGGAAAACATCCTCTGTTTTCCACGTTACAGCTGGATGATTGTAACACAAAGATTCTTTTTTTTTTTTTCCGAGACAGGGTTTCTTTGTGTAACCTTGGCTGTCCTGGAACTCACTCTATAGACCAGGCTGGACTCGAACTCAGAAATCTGCCTGCCTCTGCCCCCCAAGTGCTAGGATTAAAGGCCTGCACCACCACCGCCTGGCTAACACAAAGATTCTTACATAAAACCCAATAAGTTCTGTCTTACAGCATTTATGTACTTGTGAAATGTTCTCGTGGCATAGAACCTTTGATTTTCCTGTAACTAATGGATTATGATAAACACAGCTATCATCTCATGACTGTGTAATATATAAGATAGAGTCTTCCAGGTTTACTCTAGAGATTATTCCAGCATGTTCAATAGGGTAAATAGTCACAGTGAAGGAGCCCACCTAGCTGGAAATTGCATAATTCCTAAGACTTACAGCAGTCTGAAGGAGGCAATCACCAAGGGACTGCAGTATTGTCTCTTTGGAGCCTCCAAATAAGGACACAGGTCAACTAAAACATGGAATATAGCCTTGTGAGGCTCTGAGCAAATGACTCAACTGAGGTGTGGATGAATGCAACCAATAAAAACAGAGAAGTAGCAAAAGTGGGTACTGTTGGTGGCACCAAGTTTGTAGCAATGTTGTATACTGCTTAGAAAACTGATTTTTGGTGCTAATCATTTTTTTCTCTTAGCTTGCTATTCCATAAAATGCTAATAATAATTATAGCTTTGAGTAGTGTTCCTGTGAGCAATGTAGTGATACTATACATTAAACACCTATCATTTGCACACAAGATGACTGCTAGAAGGTTAGCTATTCTCATGCTTTATAGTAAGGATTGAAGCTATCCTTCAAAGTTGTTTTTAATCAAGTGTGTTTTTTTGTTTATTTTATTTTGTGGAACCTCAGCTTATGGTTTTCTTCTTATTTTTGTCCACGTTTTCAGTGCTCTTCACAAGTTCCTCTTTTATGTAAGACCTCTCTTCAGAATTTGGCTTCTAGTTTGCTTGCCCTTACCATCTCTCAGAACTTACAGGGAACAAGAATTCTTCTTTCACACTGTTTTCAGAACTTTATGAAGACCATCTCTGTGTGCATTTTGATATAGTCATTAAAGACAGAAACAAAATATATATGAATGAAAATGAACATCATATTCTAATGCCTAATGCACTTTAAGTTTTGGTCAAGTAGGTTCACTTTTAAGAAGAATTATCGAGTTTACTTTTTAGAAAAGATGTGTGTGTGTGTGTGTGTGTGTCTGTGTTTGTGTGTGTGTGTATGTGTGTTTGCGTTTGCATCTGCATTTTGTAATCAATTCACATTTAATTCACTTTAAGTCCTCCCAAGATGCAATTGTTATGCGATTTGAAGAAAATGGAATCTCACAGCAGTAAGGGGCAATTCAACAAATGAGAAGGGGCTATATTTGGAGAAAATTTGGGTTCAAAGTCTTCCTCTGCCTTGACAGCCATGTGGCCTTGGACATGTTGCTCAAGTGTTCCAGGCTTCTGTTTCCTAATGGCAGAATGAGGACAATTGCAGTCATCTTAGAAAACTGTCAGATATGACCTATATCCATGAGTAACAGAAGCCAAATTCTTTGTGCCTTTATTCTTCTTTGGTCAAAATCCCAATGTAGGGCCTTGTTTTGGGAAAATTTCAACATAAATATGTGATAAACAGATAGGTAGGTAGATGATGGAGAGACAGATAAATAAAAGAAAACTTAAAAATTAGACAAAAGAAAGATGGAGTCTTCCTGGAATAAATAAGGTGATGGTTGACATTTCTTGATAGTTTTCCAGGAAAATGTCATGGTACATTTAAAGGAGCCTTTAAAGGCCTCCTCAGTTTACAGAGAGCAAAACAGATTAGAAAATACACCTGTGTTCCAGGAAGTCTCAAGAGACTCTTACTCTTTATGAATGATAATGTTGCAATTTAGATACTCTGAGTTTGGAGAGCCAACCTTTGATGATTAAGGCCTTCCTGACATTGAGGTAGGCTCACACCCCCGTGTCTACACCAGGCCGGGGAAGCTCAAGGCATATATAGCCACAGCTAAAGAATAGTATTACAATGCTGTGGACAAGGGTTTGCATGGAAACTTATTGGAAGACAGACACCTCTTGGCTTGTTAAAAGGCCTTTTGTTTATCTGGCAGGGAGTCTGTATAAAGGATGCTCTTGAGAATTGCACAGAACAAATTTATTCTAGCAGAAAATAAAGCTAAAATTTAAAAATCACCTTCTGAACATAAAAGGTGCATGAAGAACAAAAAAGGAGTCTTATCTGCTGAGCACTTCTCTATTCTAAATGACAATCACACAGAGAAGGATTTGAGGGTTATAAAGGTACTAAAACCCAGAGACAGGTCTTACCAAAGCCTCTGCTAGTCCTAAAGTCAGGAAGTAATTTCTTTTATTATATATTGTGAGCAATGAAGGATCCAAGAGTCTGTTGCAGGGGAAACAATTTTGGAATTTCCTCTGTAAAGGTGAACACATTCTGAGGTGAACAAACATCGTGATACTGCAACCTTAACTCTTTAAGGGCAATATGAAGCATTCACAATGAGGGCATTGTGAGAGGAGACGACATAGGTGGATACCAACATTTCCTCATAAAGTGTGATGACAGGAAACACTGTTTCTATCTTCATGTTGTACTCCAAGTCTCTGGAGTGGGCACACAACAGAAGTACATCAGTGCATTGATTGCTAGGCAGTTGCAGATTTGGTATAATACATTAGACAGTGAGATAGCAGCTTTGAAGCAGGATCTGCCCTTATGTAGAATAGCTACTTAGGACAAGGTATTGTTACCTGAGTCATGAGTTAGAAGGACACTTCTTATTGGAAACTATATAGTGATCCTGACATCAATTCCTCTACAGACTATCTTGTCATCCAGCAGTCAGTATATGTGGGCATGTCCAGCTTGCTTCTAATCTAGGAATGTAAGTTCCTGAGGCTGAAGAAAATGCACAGTGGATAATATGCTTGCTTCACAAATGTGAGCACTGGAGTTTGGATCACAGCATCCACATTAAAAAATGAACAGGTTAAGAAAATCACTTACTTGCAAACCAAGTCTATTGGAGGAGAAATGGGAGGTAACAAGCAAAATTAATCAGTGTGTTCTAGGACCAGTAAGAAGTTCTGTGTTGTATAATAAAATGGAGTGCAATAAAGAAAAACAAGCATAATGAACCTTGGCTTCCACACATATCTTCAAATATACATGCAAATATAATATATATGTATTATATGTAAGCACCACAAAACTCAACTCTCTCTCTCTCTCTCTCACACACACACACACACACACACACACACACACACACACAACATGAAACAACAAAAACAAAAGAATTATGGCACCTAGCCCATTAACAAGAATCTTTGCCAACAAGAACACTTCCTCTGTATTGAATTAGAATGATCTTCACATATCTCTTCCATGACTGGCCTGGCTGGCTGTTCAAGCCTGTTTCTTATCTTTCCTTTCTTTGTAGTAGCAGATTTAATCTTTGACATTCCTCTAAAACTTCAGCTCTGATGGCTTCTGAACTAGATTCTTTGTGGCTTATGTTCTGACATCTCAGAGTTGATATGGCTTCTGGTCTTTGATCTCTGTCTATAGCTCAGATAGAGCAGCAGCTCCTGGCCCACCCCCTTACCCTTTCTACTCTCTATTTGAAACACTTCACTTATATGAACACATTCAGGTCCAGGTCTCTGTTCCTCCCTCACTCACTCCCTCTTCCCTTCTCTCTCTATTGCCACCCTCCCTCCATTTTTCTATCCTATCCTCTTTCTTTCTACACTACATTAGTCTTCAAGATGCCCTGCTATGACCTCCTCATCTACTAAGACTAACAATAGATAATCAGTTAATTTGACCTTACAATGAAATCTCAGTAAGAAGTGAACTCAGAGAATGTTTACCAGTACAAATTCTGGAAGGCAGTTTTATGAATGAAATGTTGAAATGTATCATGACCTCCACAAGTGGGCAATCTGATGAAGTGACACAAAAATGAAGGTGCATTCCAACAATGCAAGAGAGAATGAAAGAAATCACTGTTGACATAGACTAAAGTGAAGTATTCCAGTTTACCTGGGATCCACTGTAAGTTACCAGGCATTTTGCTTCAGAGGATGGTTCATCATGGATCATAAAGCTTAGCTGTCCTTTTGAATGAATAAGTGTCATCACCAGCCAGTAAAAGAGCTTTTGATACCCATTTGAGACCTTCAGTTTTCACATACAAACAACAGCAACAGATATTTATATAGATGCTTAAAAGTAATCAAGCCAGACAAAGATGTGCTTTTCATCGAGGTGGAAGAAAAAGGAGTGGGTTTTCAGTGATCCCCAGAACACTCTTAGAAGACAAAAGACTTACAAGAACACTCAGGGAACTTGTACTGCACTTACAAGTCTCCCAGGATCCAATAATCCTCAGTCCATTCAAGTTATTTCTTCAACTATTACTTCTCTACAGTCTATAAAAACACACTCCTTTCTCTCCTAATATCCTTATTGGAATTGATTTATGTCTCAACAAATTAGATGGGGTTGTCCTGTGTTTCACGTGACCTCACTCTCTTCTTTAGAAAGCCAGCATCATATGAAGCATCTGGCAGACTTCTTTGCAAAGGGAATTTTAAATACATGGTTAGAGGCCATTAAGAGTTCTGAATAAAGGTCTTGAAATAAATGTCTTTTTCCCTGCTTGTCACCTCAGTGGCTATTGGCCCTAAGCACTTGGCTGTGGCGAATAATCACTTTTTAAGTCAAAGGGGCAAATGTAACATTTCATTAAATGTCAAGGAGGATTTAGTCATGGTACTTGAGTTTGTATAAAGGTGGGATGTTCTTTCTGAAGAAAGAGGAGAATCTATACAGACTATTAAAGTGAAGATGAGCTAAGGAGACTTTTATTTCAACATTTTTTTTCCTCAGATGAAAGAATGAAGACCTAAGACACAACAGTGTACTTACATGATCTGTGTTGAAAAAAATGTGAAGAAGTGATACTCCCCATGTTACAAAAACATTTAAGAACATTGTTCAGTTTGGTGCTTATATTGCTTCATGACACCCCTCCCATAGCCTTACACAGACATACACATTATTTTTGCAAGAAGGCTTTATTTAGATATTACATGCTTGCTCAAAACAAATCCTGATCTGAATGCTAGTTTGCATGGGACACTTTTTTGCATTCCAGTAGTTTAACCTCTGCTAGTACATTGGTAACTGTTTCCTTTACTGTCTAGTCAAAATTCATCTGTCTCTAAAACTATCTCTCTGGCCTACCGCCCAACCTGCCTCATCAGAATGCCCCTATTTGAGGGTCTCCTCTGGCAACACGTAGCCTTCTCAGTTCCTTCTAGCGCTGAGAAGGACACCTGGAAATCATTTCTGTATGAGGTTTGTTTTGTATTCTGAAAAGAGAACCAGTATTTGTCTTTTCCAAATAAACGGACAAGTAGTTTGTTTGTGTCTATATGTGTTTGTGTGTTGAAAGAGAGAGACAGAGCACTGTAGGGACTTTTCTATATTCATTCCTTGCGGAGCCAGCTCCCCTTTCCTCCTTGAATTACAGTTATAATTCAGGGCATCTCAACTCTACTTACTATCATGTCAATTAGAATGGCCCCTTGAGTTCATGTTGCTGTAATCACTACATATCAGGACATGAAGAAGTCATGTTGTTGTTGCTGATGTTTATATTGGGGCTGTCAACTATATATTTACTCTTTAGACACCCACAGCTGTAACAAATTTGCATTTAAAATGCTCCCTATTTCTACTTGATTTTCTTATTTGATGTATTTGAAAAAAGTCAATTATTATTATTATTATTATTTTATGATATGTTTTGCCCATTTTGGGGCTTAAATCTTTTCCATAGGAAGTAATTTTTTTTCTGATCAAAGATCAACTTTATTGCAAAACAGTATGTCAGGAACCATAATGGGACAAGCTAAGAACTAGCAGGAGATCATCCTGAAATGGCCTGCGTCAAATTATTATATAATCTGCGACAGGTGCGTCCTTATGAAGCAAGGCTGTAGGGATTCATTGGAGGTTGCATCAGGCCCAGGAGCTTTACCAGCCACATGCTCTGGCAGCCAGCAGGCTCCATTTTCTTCCTGTGAAAAAACAGAAACAGATCTTTGTCCCCATATTAACACAGGTTTGGGTCCATTCCAGGCACTGGCTAGAGGGTGCCATAGGCAGTCATTTTTAATATAAGTTTTGTACTTAAAACCAAGATGGGAAATTCTAAGTTCAGAGTTTCCTGTAACAGTTTAAAGGTATCTCTTCATTTGCAGCTGCTTTGCTTAGTATCATATATTTTAGATCCTTATTTAAAAATAGTCTATATATAACTTCTTGCAAGGTTTTATAACTATAACTAACTCTAAAAATTGATAATGGTGTCTCAGTATGATTTTTATCTTTCACATGTATCTCATTTGAGATGCTTTAGGACTTTTATTCCTGTAATATTATAAACTATATCAAATTAGAAAAAGTTCACTCATAATTTAATACATCTTCCAGATTCTACAACACCTGCTTTAAATCTTCAATTATACCATATATTAGTTCGAGAGTATTCAAAGGTAACTGATACCTTATTGAAATAGATTTGTTGTTTTCAGTCTGATTCTGTGAGACTCTGAAAATAATTTGTATTTCTTATGTTTTTCTTAAATTTATTGAATATTCTCTTCTGCTGTTTCTGGTGTTGTACTACCACTTATTAATTTTCAGAGCCACAGATTGATACCTTATATGTTTTTCTTTAGATCATTCAGTTTGGTAGTTTTATATCTTTTATTTCTCTGCTCGTGGTTTAATAATACACCACTAATTTCCTTTTTCTTTCCTGTCCTTGTGTGCCTCTTCTGACTTTTGTTTCCTCTGGCTATGATTTATTTATTTCTACTTGACTTCATGGATAGTAATTTAAGTTGAATTCAGGCTATTATGATTGTTTTCTTGAGTATTTTCTAGAGCTTAATGTTCTAACAAATAAACAATCAGTGTATTTGCTTTATAGGGTGGCCCTTAACCATTGCTGGACAGAGTTCCCATTGTCTCTATTTTATAGGTTGTTTCTTCTCACTAATATGGTATATAATATATGTCTTGGGGGTCTCTTGTGAAGGAGCCCTGGGATGAGTAAGTATTTCAGACTCAAGCGGGTCTTGACTCGAATACTTTCCCCTCCTGTTCTCATGGTGGGAACACTTTACTCATAGCCTCTTGTATTCCTTGAATTCCTCTGAAGTCACACTGTATAGATTTTAGGTGTTTGGTGGCAGATATCATGGCATGTGTTTCTAAATCTTCTTTTCTTCCCTCACTAGTGCTTTCCTGTTTGAAACTCATAGCTCCAAGGCAACGCAGCAACCATTGTATATAACGGAGTGTCAAGCTATCATGATATGCTTGCTTCATACTTCCCCTGTGCATCAGTGCCTCACTAAAGAATTCTAGATAACCTTGCAGGGCTCAAGCTATCTCACATCTTTATCTCATATAAGTTCCATATCTTTAAAAGACTACTTCACATATTCTATCTAGGTCAGATCACCATATATAGATAAATAGATAGATAGATAGATAGATAGATAGATAGATAGATAGATAGATAGATAGCATCACTCACTAAATCTGGAACTCAGTTTTAAGCAAGATTACCCAAATAGTAAGCTTTAGAGATGCTCCTGTCACCCCAGTGTTAGGACTACACACATTTCTTAGTCAAAGTTCTATTGCTATGGAGAAGCACTATGATCATAGCAACATATTCATTTCATTTAAGCATCAGTCTTTCCATTAAGTCTTTTATCTTCTTAAGCAATAAACTTAGCTTCATTGTACTTCTTAGGGCTCATTTTCTTCTCAAACTATTCATTTTATATCTTTCCTTACCTATCTTGTTCAATATAGAGCTGCATAAAAATAGTCACTAAATGCCACATGACAGAGTGTCATGTGGCTGTCTTGAAATCTTCTCTGCCAAATCCCTGAATCCTAAACGCTTCAATCTAGTCTCAGGTAGATTTTTAAGACAAGGGCAGAAAGTAGTCACACTTTTTACCAAAATATCACAAGAACAGCCTCTAGGACATTTATTAATATTCTTCTCCTTGGAAACATATTGAGTCAGGCTGTCAGAATTTGTATTGCTCTTACTACCACTGTTTTCCACGCTTTTATTGTATGACTCACTGCTTTGCTTAAAGCACTCAACTGCTTTAAGCACACATGCTTCCATTGCTGGAATTTTTTTTAGGGGTGTTGAGATGTTGAATGCTTTGCTTAAAGGATTCAACTGCTTCCTTAATCCAAAGTTCACATTTCACCAACAAGCAGCATGGTCAGGCCTGTCACAGCAATGTCCCACTGCCTAGTACAAACTAGTCAAAGTTCAATTGCAGGAAAGAGACACTATGCCCATGCCATTCTTATTTAATTGTGCCAAAGGTTTAGTCCATTGTCAGCAGAGTGGGTTTATGGCAGCTTGCAGGGAGACATGGTGCTGGAGAAGGCACTGAAAACTTTATATGTTGATCTGCAGGCAGCAGAAGGGGATTGTGTATCACATGGGGAGAGCCTGAGGATATGAAACCTCAAAGCCCACCTCCACAGTGACACAGTTTCTCTAACAAGGCCACATCTATTTCAACAAGGCCATACCTCTTAATAATACCATTCCTTATGAGGCAAGTAGTTAAGTACTTGAGTCCGTGGGGGTCATATTTAAACCACAACAGAGAAGTTCTTATTGAAATCACTACAACACATATACTTCCACTGTTAGAATTTTTTTGAGGGGTACTGAGATTCTAAGTCAGTTTGTATATTTGTGAGGCAAGCACTTTGTCAATCAAGCCATTTCCACAGCCACTGTATTTACTGTATTCCTCACTAAATTATCTAATCTTCAAAATACCTCTAAAAGATTAATAACATCTTTTTGATGAGGCAGCAGTCTAAAGGAATCTTACTAGTTTTCACTAAGCTTAGTCAATGATCAGTGAGGTGATAGTTTAAGCTAATTACTCAAACACTTGCTATTCAGGGTTATTTATATAGCTATGATGACACATTTTAAATAGTCTTTTAACATTTATTTTCATCTTTGCATGCTGGTCATTTCTTTGTGGATGTAATATGAAGTTAATGATATTTATCTGTTTCTTTCCATGTCCACAATGAAATGCTTCATTTGTTATATCTTTGACTTTATTTAAAGAAAAAAAAAACACTCTAGGAAAGCCTCGTGTTCAGGGGTAGTTGTCCAACATATTATAGACTTCACAGGCTTTTGAGTGCTTTTATTTGGTTACAGTTTGACAAATATTGAATTTTGCCAGGTTTTGTTCCATTTTTTCATTTTTTTTGAGAAAGAACTTAAGTTGGGTAGATAGAAAGAGAACATGGTCTGGAAGGACTTAGGGGATGGGAAGAATATGATCAAAACATGTTTAAATGGGTTAAAATAGTAATAAGACATAATAAAAAAGAAAAGAGAAGGAAAACAACAGTAAAGATGTAAGCACCCAGCTCACTGTTCCTGCGATCCTGCTTGCCACCTGCTCCCACGCCTGCCTGCCATGATGGGATGCTATCCCTATGGAATTGTGAGCTCCAGTAAACACTCCTATCCCAACAAACAAATAAACAAAACCAGTCTGTGTGACTAGTCACTGCTGTCCGAACTACACCTACCAGGGTACATATTTTCAGTAAGAATTAAACAAGGAAGATCCTGTGTTACACTTCCCCAGACATTTTCTCTTCTTTAAATACAATACTCTTTTTTTTTTTTTGACTGATTGGGGAGATGATTTGAAGGACATAATCCTGTAAGTCCAACTGAGCCCAGACATCATTCCTACAAGTTTCCGCAGCTTTTCAGAGAAAGTTATTTGATCTTGCATTTTTCCACTATAAAACGATGGTAACAAAGCTGTCAACATAATGGCATATTTGTGTAAGAGACCCATTCTAGTAACAACTGTAAAGTGATGAGATTGTGTTCCAGAAAATATTTTGTTCTCATTCCTTATAGGGTGGCTCACTAACATCAATTACACTTACCATTGAGAAAATCCTCCTAACCTGAGAAAACGAAATGGTTATTTTGAGAATGCACATAGTGATGCTGAAGTTTATCATAAAGATTCCCAAGTCTTGTGATATAGTCTGTGAGCCTTAATTCAGATTTCCTATGGAAGTGTTGGTGGGTTGTTTTCATTGACTTTGGCCAAGTATGCAAGGTCATATGGCATACCGGTGTTTGCCCCTTGCAGGAACTTTGTGAACTATTTTCTCTGTAAGAATATCAAATATAAGAGTCTGTGACCTTTCTGATATACAGTGAAGAAAACAAAAGTAATGCTAATTAACAAAATTAAGATCTCTGAGTCTTTAAGCTGGATTCATGATATAAACATTCCAACAGCTCTCTCCTATGTGTTCACTAGTAAAGGACAGGAGAAGAGAGAGACAGAGAGAGAGAGAGAGAGAGAGAGAGAGAGA
>NW_022196905.1:36758058-36773728 GCF_008632895.1 Mastomys coucha | reverse complement strand
GAGAGAGAGAGAGACAGACAGACATAGGGACAGAGACACAGAGACACAGAGAGATACAGAGACACAGAGACACAGAGATAGAGAGACAGAGAGACAGAGAGACAGAGACAGACACAGAGAGGGAGGGAGGAAGGAAGGAAGAAAATAAGAAAAAAGAAAGAAGTTAATCTTAGCTGCTTTTGATTTATAAATTGAAGGAAATATATGAAAAGAACATGTGGAAATCTATTTTGTGAACACTTCTTGCTATCCATTCCATACCTGGCATAGTAATATTTACAAGATTGTGAATAAAGGTGATGGCTTTCCTGTGATTCACAGATTCTCACTGGGACCTGGAAAAGGACTGAATTACACTGAACATTTGTATAATTTGGAGCAAATGTGAGCATTTTTATTTGTAAGAAAAAACTTTCCTGGTTACCTTCATACAAGTGTAGGAGATCTGAATGAAATGTGCGTGACAGAGCGAGTCACCCATCCATACATATAATACATATTCACTCACAGCCATCGATGTTCTAGGTACTGACAATAGAAAACTTTGTGAAGCATGACAAGTCCCTGTGTGCTTTGAGTTTATGTGCTTTATGAACTGGAAAGTGCTTGGTGAACCATGAAAGATTCAACAAAGTTTCAAGGTCCTGGAGAAATTTAGTGTAGCAGAAGCAATATTAACAGTCATCCATTTGCCCTATAATCTTGAGGCTCCACTATGTGACAATATTGAGAGAAATAGAATTTTTATTAAAATTGTTCTCCAAATGAAGTAGTATTCAATTCTTAATTTAACTGTGCAGTTTTTATAGCCTAAGGGCTAATGAGCTATTCCTATATCTAATGTGGTGAGAATGAGAATATCTAATTTCAAAGTATCATTCAAAGTATCAATTATTGCAAATTAACAAGACTTATTCTCCCTTGATTTAAGCTGAAGGAAGGAAGTCTTAATACCAGCCATAGTTGTTATGGAACAAGTCTCTAAGCCCATGGACTCTGTTTAATAATTGGCTCTTATAATTAAACATAGACTAGAGTTATTTATCAACTGCACTTTAGAAAGTTCTCAACTCAAACTTGAGTCAATTTTACCTTTTAACAGATGTTAATGTAACTTAGCTATGCAGCTTTCATGAAAGGCCACATGCAGATCCACATCTGACTTCCATCAAAATACAGTTTACTGTCTATGGTAGGAGCTATTAAGCTCCTGAATTGCTTGACTATGTCATATTCCACATTCTGTTTTTCCCCCCTAAGTGTTTGCATAACTACTGCAAATAGTATATATTATTTCACTGTATTTTAGAATAAACTATTGTGGCCATTTCTCACTCAAAGCTTACTTTCACTGATTACTCTTTGTGTATTCTTTATGCCTTGTGACCTGGTGTTGATATATTTCTCATGAGCTCTGATAATTAAATAACATATTACTTTATGTGTAGACTGTCCTGTAGAATAAATATGCAGCCATCTTTTTTCTTGTTTCATATAAATCTGACTCTTAAATAAATCTTGACATGAATGTCTAAAAATGATTTATCATCTCTCATACATAGGGCTAGTATCCAAAGATACTAGCCTCCATTTTTAAATTTAAATGAGTTATTTAAAATTCTCTGTACATAAATTTTAATGGTTTTCTTCTTGGACTGTTTTCTTAACTTCTGCTTAGCTTCAGCATCAACCTGAACTATTCTTGACACTTAATAACCTTGTGTTAAAGGATATAAATAATCAATTGCATATTATAAGATGAAACAAAATGGAACTCTGAAGCATTTTGATGAATTCAAGGATGATGAAATATCCTTATTTTAAAATATCATTTATGGCTCATGTGATAAAACAAACAGGGTCTTAAAAACACAATCACCACCAAGTAGTTTGTCTACATAAAAATCACCTTGCACTTATAAAATAGTAAATATTTTTATAATAGAATTATTGGAGTTGAAGTAATATATCTTACATACTTTAAAATTATAAATTGATATGTCATTATTAGATTGAAATTATGAATAAGGTTCCTAACATTTTATTTCAATATTGTAAAGAACTCCATTACGGAATGCTTAAAGTTTCATTTAGACAAGTTGGATTTTGTTTTAATAACTAAAATAATCCATCTTAAAAGTGGACTTCTTACGAAACTTTTAGGGTCTATAAAATACACATTCTGACTGGCAAAGTCTATGTCAGTATTCCACCAGAGGAAATAAACACTTCTTATATTCAAATCTTACACAAGCACAGATTTTGCTCATACATGAAATAAGACCCAGTGACATTTGAAAGGTAGTAATGACACTGCTGTAGTAGGAAAACTCTTTTGAAAACATGCATTTATTTATTTTTAGGCATATGAGTGTTTCACTGGCATGCATGCATATATGTACTGTATTTCTGGTGCCTGAAGAGGCCAGAAGTGGGCACAGGAGCCCCCAGAAGTGAAGTCAAGCACATTTGTTGCCACATGGATGCTGGGAATTAAACCATGATCCTCTACAAGAAGAGCACATGCCCTTAACCAATAAGCTATCTCTCCAAGACAGAAATATATATATATATATATACACACATGTATATAAAATATTTTATTTTGTAAATAAATATATTTAATATATTTTATAAATATATTAAATATAATGTATTTTTATAAATAAATATATTTAACATATTATATTTATTATGTTTTAATATAGCATGTTATTATGTATATAATATCACACATTATATATGCAATATATAATGTATTTCACTTCCTTATGAAAGGATATACTCAGTAAGTTAGCCCTCTCATACTAATTTAATGGGAGTCTGGAAGAATTGCCACTTCCTCTACCATAGAACTAAAAGCAGTCTGGATGCAGGTGGCCTCTGACATATTACATTTGGGTCTCCTTTACACATCACAGGAAAGTATGCCTTTTGTTGAGACCGTTTTGCAAATGACAATGCGAAGAATAGTCATTCTTTCAATGAGGTAGCTAAGCTTGTCTAGTTATCTAAATAAAGCTTTAAATGGACACTCTTCTACTTCATTGATTGAAAGGAGGAGTTAGTTAACTGTTGAAGATTCCAAGATGCTTATCTCATGTAAAATGAGAATGCATTTTCCTTACACTGAATGTTCCAAGTGGCTGAACACAGAGTTGTGGCTAAGATGGTCCACCTGCTGAGGAGCATTCATGTTAGGTCATCACATCAGCCTCTTTCTCTGTGCTGGCTCCTGACTTTTCTCTTGAATGCAGCTTTGATCTGGGAAAATGGCTCCTGTTTGTCATGGACTTTTTTGGTTACACTTTAGGGGCAGTCGGCCATTCTCCATGCTACCAGTAAGTAAATCAAGAGCACACAATGATAGAACTTCTGGGTAGTAAAAGAGGACCTCCTTTAGAAATGTTATTAATGAATTATATCACCATAAGTTTAAAGTTAAATTCTGTCTTTCTGTGAGCCCTAAACCTATGTCCAAATTGCTGAGAATATTTTCTAGCACACAGTGGTCCCTAAAAGCTGTACCCACAGCAACATAATAGTAAATATACCATAGATGGTTTCTGAAGGAAGCTGTGTCTATATATTCTAGGCATTATTACTGTCAGAGTGACAGACAACTGGATTAAAGCTATAAAAAAATCCACAGAAATAATGTATTTGTCACTCTGTGTAACTGCAAGCTCATACATAAAGAGGTAGGAAGTAACATGCACTGGTTTGGTTGTAGCTTACATAAATGTTTTCTTGCTCATATTTAGCCTATGCCCTCTCATTGGGACTCATGGACATACCCAGGTCTGAGCTTGAATTTGGCCTTTGAGACTGTTAGACTAAAATGCCTTAGGAAGGTTACCTCATGTAAATTAGCCCTTTAAAGTCATCTTCCCAGATTATCAAGACAAACAGGTAGCTTAGAGGACAGGTATATGGCCTATGGTTTTGTGTTCCCTGTCCTGCTCCACCAGTTTTTATTATAGAACTCTTTCAAGGACCTGGCCACATAGGTTATTGCTTTATGTGAACATACTCTTTTTCGATCTCCATGTTCCATTATCTGGAGCAATCCATATTCTCTGTGCAAGCATGGACTCCACTCAAAAGTCATCATGCTCAGGAGTTTTATGCAAGTGATTCCCTCATCAAACATCTCATAAGCAGTGTGTATAAACACATACACCAGCAAATGCTTGTGTTTTGTGAGGCATTTTGGTTAATGAAACAATATATGACAGACAGGTGGCTTTTTAAGAAAGGAAGCTCATCTTTCACTGTTCTGAAGAATGAAAACTATAAGAATCCAGGAGAGTAGCTGTCTGGCAAGGGCCTGCTTTCTCTTTTACCCATGGCCTATTCTCATTGTCTACTCACACAGTAGAAAGAGAACTCTGATGCTTTTATCCCCTTATAAGAACACAAGTCCCAACCATGGGAGCTTTAATACCGCATGACCTCATCATTTAACTAAACCTCCTGTGAGTACTATCCTCTTAGGGGTTAAGATTCCAAAATACAAATTTTGGAGGGCTACACACATTCTGTCCATATGTGTTTTGTATTTGTATATATATGTTCCTTTTTTTACAGGTAGAAATGCTGTCAAGGATAAGTGAAGAGATGAGAGAGATAGTTCAGTTGTTATGAGTGCTTAGTACTCTTGCAAATGACCCATGCTTATTCTCTTGCATCCACATGGTGGCTCACAATTATCTGAAAACTCTAGTTCTAAGGGATCTGATGCTCTGTTCTGTCCTCCATTGCTGCTGTATGCATGTGGTACAAATGTATTCATGAAGTCTCAAATGTATACACTTAAGTAATAAACAAACAGTCATAAAAGAATCAATGATAATGTGTATATGAATTAGATGTTTATATATGTATACATATACATACATATATATATAATTTATAGCCATGTGAAAATCAGCTTTGTGTTATAAAATGGACTCATTACAGAACATACACTAAGTCATTCTGTAACGAAAAACACTTCTCAGTGAAATAATATTTGGAGCATTATTATTAGCAGCTACTTTGAAATGGATGCTATTTATCTAGTAAAGTTCAGATGCTCCATATGGATCAGACCAGGTAAAATCCCCTCAGAATATCCCATAATAACAAATGAATGCATTCTGAGAATACCATTTATCTCAAATGACTGACAGATGAAACACCTAGAATTAAAATATTATACAGAAGCAATCTCTAATGAAGAGGCATCGTGTACACTTAATTTCAACTTAATCTCATGATTTCATGATGTGGTTCACATGGGAGCGTTTCTGTACCTGCTACTTTGCTGACTCCCCAAGCTGATCTGAGTACACTCCCCTGACACTCCTTGCCTTCTCCTCCACTTGACAGCCCAAGTCAGTTTCAGATATCAGCACACGGTGCGTGTATTGACTTTTTAAATTTCCATTTTGACACCATAGTGCTCTCTCCATAGATTTGCACTAAGATAATATTTTGATTTTATTTGCATCTTAAGGTAGTTCTTTTTTTAAAATTTGGGTGTGCTGTTACAGCTGTTTTGTTTATATTTTACTCTTGATATAATGTCATATTTATTTATACATATATATATATATATAATATATTTTTGTGCATGTGGTACTTAACAAAGTCTCAATAAATGTTTGTTTAGATAACCAAGTTAAATCAGTATTTTGTTATTTGCTACAGCTGTCAATGATGGAGAAGATTTAAGGATCCATGTTTTCTCTTTGTAAACTCCTCCGCTTGAGCTTGAGGGTACTTTCAGGAGGCAGGGCTATCTTGGGAACTTCTGTATTAGATATTCTGCAATGCAGCCACCAAATAAAGAGATGATGAGCCCTGCAGGTTGCTTCCATGAGGGTAGGGAGATGGCAGATAAGATACTCACATTTGAGGACTGCAAGAAATTTATTACTCAAGTTTCTGGAAAACACTATCCATTTTCTCTCTAAGTCATCTCTACTCTTTATCTAGTAGTTAACACACTGAACCAAGTGAATGCTAACAAAAGATGGAGCAGCCATTATTTTAATCTGGTCTTAACCGCTGGCTGCATTTCAGATGACTTACAAAGAGCTTTAAAAAAGAAAGAGCTATTACCCATTTTATTTTCAGGAGAGGTGGAAAAAGAGACTCTTTGATTTGGTTATACAGAATGCATTAAATTATTCAGTAGGGAAATCATATTTTGACTTCCAAAATAAATATTTTTGGTTAAACCTCCAGTTGAAGTTTTAACATTTACAATACTCTGCAAATGCTACCCCATCCTCTTATCCTGTCTCAATGATTCTAGCATCTTGACTGGCAGTAGGGGTGCATCTGATTTCCTCTACTGACTACCAGCAAGGAATAGGCCCTAATTCCAGCAGAGCGGGAAGCCAGGCTGGACTAGTGATAAAGCTTCCACAATGCTTGGCTCCCTCTCATTTGATAATCTCAGAAGTTTTCGCTACTTGTTCATCAGACACAAAGTCCCCTTGGCTTTCCTTTAGGCATTTCAGATGGGGTCCACCCTGACGTCTCATCTTTATTTCTCTTTAAATATGCTGTGTGCCTTTCCAAGGAAACGTTCACGGACTGTACAAAGTCTTATATTTACCCTTGACAAAGTGTCATATTTCAAGTGAGATATTATTAAACTATTCATTTATAAAAGGTTTGATTCAAAGCCTGCCTTATTTGCCACTGCACTGGAATTTTTGGTTCCTCATGAAATGTACATGTTTTCTGTTGTGTACACACATGGGAGAGACAGAGAGAGAGAGAGAGAGAGAGAGAGAGAGAGAGAGAGAGAGAGAGAGAGAAACACACACACATGAACTCAGATATTTTATACATGTTTCCATTTTATTTTTTTTATGAATACTACCAGTATAATAGTAGTTCTTCATTTTTGTCCCAATATGGTCTCTAACCATTGGTGAAAAGAGTCCTGAACAGGTTAGAGAATTCTAGCTTCCAGCCTTCTCGAGAAGGGGGAAGCATAGCCAGGCATAATGGTCAGGGGTTGCTTTGTAGGTGCCGTGGGACATGAGAAGAGGATAAAGGGGAAGGGTCTGATGGAGTAGAGAGGGATAAAGAAAGAGTTCTGATAAACACCTGCACAATAGTCAAATCCATATTCCCTTCCATGCTATGGAGTAAGACCCTTGGCTCTTGTAATTGCTTCACCCTTTAAAGGTTTAAAGGTGAGAATTGTGGATGTTGTAGAACAATATGTGCTGATCAGTACAGCCTTTCCCTTTGATTGTGACTGTGCAGGTTTCATAAATAACTACCCACCTGAGAACTTGCTTCTCTTGAGTTGAATTTCATTTTGATTTTTCATCCTTTTTGATTCTTATCCCTTTGTGCCCAAATTGTATTTTTCCAAAGCTGTTTTCAAAAGTGGTTTTGTTCTGATTGAATGGGCTCAGTTTCCAATGTTTGGGCTGAAATTGAGGAGAAGCTTTGTGAAAAGTGAATGCATTTGAATAGTGAAGTTTCCTGTGAGCAGAAATGAAGTATTGTTTCCCTCTGAAGCTGCCTCTGTTATTTTACTTCTGTATTTCCTTCCATGTTCTTCTTTAAAACTTTTCAAAATGACATCAAATAGCCTGGCTCCTTTTATGAAATAGAGAAAGTCCTTTTATCTACAGGCAAGCTGATGGAGAAAGGATTATCAAGCAGAGGCAGCCAAAACCATTGTTCTTATAAAATATATTAACTATATGAAAGAAACTTTCTCTTTCTGTCTACTCACTGTAAAATACCTGCTCTATGTCTACAATCCATAAACCAAGATATGACCACACAAACCAGCAAGACATAAATAACCACAAGAGATCATCCATATGAACATGCATCTCTCAAGAGGGTAGACAATAATAACAAAAGGAGAAAACAGAAAGCAGAATTTATTGATGAACTATTTTGTGCTTAGCAAAACACCATCTTGAGTACTTTAGATGTACCTCAAGCCGTTCATGGTTAGTAAAAGCCTCTAAGTAAAGAATTCTTTATTCCATGAGAGAAGAAGAGAGCAAAGCTAAAACAGGTTCTTCAAAATGTTGGATAACAAAGTCAGTATTTCAATTTGGATATTCCTGACATGGTAAGGAACATTACTCACCTAGTCAAATTAGTATCTTTTCTACATAAAAAATTAGTCATGAAGGTCTCTATTTCTTACAGATAATAAGAGAAAAACTGGAAGATAAATGTTGTTCTGAAATAGGAATAATCAGTAGTTGATTATCAAGCAAACATTTATTGGATAGCTAGTGTTCCACTGGACCTGAGCATTGCAGCATGACTTAGTAATATGAAACATGGACTCTTTCCAACACAAGGCTTTCTCTGTAGGCCAAACATGGGCTTTTCATATCTATATGGGTTAATATATTGCAGTCAACTGGGCTTAATTTTATAACAGAGACAGTAACAAGTTCTGGTGTGGGATTAGTGCTTTGGAATTTTCAACATTCGTCTGCAATGTTGCTCGGTCACCCTTTCTTCCCTGAGATGAGTTTTGAGTTATTGGAAGTTTACTGAGAAAGCACACAGGAGCAGTTCAGCAGTGTAATGAAGACAGCATAGTTAATAGACTGTGAAGCTAGATCTAGAACCTGTATCTCAGCCACCAAAGACATAATTTTTCAGACCACGTTGGCTGGCCTCCTAATTGATCTCTGAATGGATGTAATGAAGATTTATTAAAGCAAAGAGTGAACAAGCTCTGGGGAAAAGTACAGGGAGCTTTGCCCCTCTCAGGGACTGTTCATCCTTAATCTTACAAAGAGGTTGCTAATGTCTCTCTTCATTGGGTAGTGTCTCATCTCTTATACTCCAATCTCAAGAGTACACTTGGAAATTTATGTCTATAGACATCCTGAAATTTACTGTTCTTTTTCTATTTTCAGTTAGCTTTTACCTCTCCTTACCTATCTTATTTTATTTATTTTTGGTGACTGAAACTTTTCAGGATAAATGTGACCTTTGAGAATCTAAGTGCCACATGTCCAGGCAGCTTTGAGCTTATCACAGTAGTATAGAACAGCACGCACTGTGAACGAAGGCAGAGAGCACAGTACAGAAGGAGGCCCATGTTCACAAGAAACTGGAATTGTATTTTGATGAATGAATACAATATGGTAAGAAGAGGGATCGAGAATAAAAAATGGATACTGTGAAGATAGAGCAGAATGAACAGGTAAGCCTGATGTATAATGAGAAAGGAAACAAAACCTAAAATGTTTCTATTAAACTATTTTTAAAAAATAATTTTGTGTATATGATATGTATGATATGTATGTGTGTACTTGTGTCTTTGTGTATGTATCATAGGTGTGTGAATAAAGACAAATATGTTCTAAAGTTTGTAAGTATAGGCAAGAGGACAACCTCAATGCGTCAATCCTGTCCCTCCACATTGTCGGACAGAGCTTCTTTTGTTATTTAGCGTTCATATACCAGGATAACTGACCTAAGCTCTCCTAGTGATTCTTCTGTCTCCTCATTCCATCTTGAGGTGGGAGCATCTGGATTAGAAATGCTTGCTACTGTTTCTTGATTTACTTGTCTTCTGTGGATGTGAACTCATGTCCTCTCACTTCCATCCCAGAATGCCAAATAGCCACTGAGCCATTTTCTCAGCTCACCTATTACACTCTGAAGTTGTCTACTAACATCTTTTCCACCTCTCTTACACCATGGCTTATTCACTTTTTAGTGTCTTTACCATAGATATAGCTGTTATTAAAATGCCACAGAATTTTGCTTCCTAACTAGAAATGTGAACACAGTGTTTTGGAAGAGTCTCAAAGATGGAATAAAATGGAATGAACGGGTTTGCCAGTTTGGTTTTATAATCAAAGTGTTGCAAAAATTTCAAGGTGAATATACTTTTTGTGGTTTAGAAAGCTCTGATGCCACTGTGTTCAATAAAGAAAAGACAGCTGTAGAATACAGCCAGAGAATGTAGTCCTAATGTTTTGATCTGTAGTTATTGTAGATACTTCACGACTAAAGGATGTTATCCACTATCTGATATCTGTCTTCTTAAATACAATAGAATCAAACAAACAAAGTTTGCACATACCTTCCTCCTCAACTACACAGCCAAAGAATTCAAGGTTAAGTAATTTTTTCAAGATCAAACATCTGTGTTTTGGGAGTCTTTACAGTAATCCTGTTAGTTGCTAACATTGATAATAATTATTTACTTTCAATTGCATGGTGTAATTGTTCCTGAACATTTTACTTTCACCTGGGAATGTCCGTACTTAGGTCCATGAAATGTATGCATCATCTCCTGTCTCACTGATATATTCATGTTCTTAGCTGGAAATTAGTTCCACTTTTCTTTTTGCTAGTGTTCAGAGATAAAATGTAGTATTATGTATATATACTGTTCATATAAATATCAGATAACTCCAGATAAACTGTCTTCTTTTTTTGATTTGAGAGAAATTTAAAGGATATTAAATTAGGTAAATACCTCTTTGCCATAAACTTTTGAGAGAACCTCTGCCTTTCAAAGCTAAATATTTTGATAAGAATATGACAAATGAGTTCAAAAACATAAATAAATAAAGTATAAGAATGACTGAAGTTAGTGATGAATTTTATCACCCATTGGATTCAAGTGGGTCTGTCATTGACAACCTATGTTTTCCACACAAACCTTCTATCACCTGGTACATTAATTAGAGAGCCAACACATGTTTCCACTTGTTTTCCTTGCTCAATTATCTTTATTTCCTACCTCCTTTAGCTATGGAACAAAATTATAACATTTCTCCTTACATCACATGCATCTGAGCACCCACATGGTATGTAAAAGATTACCTGTCATATTGTCACTAATGAGCACTAATTGAAACCTTTTTTGCTTTATTTATTTATTCACTTTACATCCCAATATCAGCCCAGTCTCTCCTCTCAGTACTCCCTCACACATATCTTCCCCCACTTCCCACTTCCCTTCTCCTCTGAGAAGGGGGAGAGCCCCTGGCTAGCACCCGACTCTGACACATAAAGTCATTGCAGGACTAGGCACATCTTTTCCACTGAGGCCAGACAAGACAGTCTAGTTGTGGGAACAGGATCCACAGGCAGGCAAAAGAGTCAGGGACAGCCTATATTCCAGTTTTTGGGGGGATGTCTTGCTGTCCTTATCCCTTCACTGGGAGTTCTGCCTGGCTATAGGAAGTGGTCACTTCAGAATCCATATCCCCACTGTTAGCCTTCTCAGCTAGAGTCACCCCCATAGTTATCCTGTGGCCTCTCCCTCTCCTTTCTTCCCCTCCCAAGTCTCTAGCATATCTTAGAGATGCTCCCTCCTGATGTTTTTTGTTCCTTCTTCCCTGCTTTCCTTACATCTGATCCTCCTGTCCCTCTTTCCTCCCCATACTCAATCCGACCCAGTTCCCTCCCTCCATCCACCAACAATATCTATTTTATTTATTTATTTATTTATTTATTTATTTATTATTTTATTTCCCATTCTCAAAAGACTCAAGCATCTTCCCTTGTGCCCTCCTTGTTATTTTGCCTCTCTGGATCTGTGGGCTGTAGTGTAGTTATCCTGTACTTTATGGCTAATCTCCACTTTTAAGTGGTGAGTACATACTATACATGTCTTTTGTCCTGGGTTACCTAACTCAGGAAGATACTTTCTAGTTCCATCCATTTGCCTACAAAATACATGATGTTCTTGTTTTTAATGACCAAGTAGTATTCCATTGTATAAATGAACCACATTAATTTATCCATTCTTCAATTTAGGGACATCTAGGTTGTTTCTAGTTTCTGGCCAGATATATAGTTTTGACACAAAACATTACAGTAAAAATATTCTGCTCCTATGATGGTGTTGAAACTATGTCAGTGATCTAACATAATAAAACACATTGCTTACTTACTCTGCTGTCCAGCTGCTTATAAATAGGGGAGAAAATGTTTATGTCTCATGAAGATTTTCAGGGATCTGAGATCTTTCCTTGGACTTGAACCATGGTTAGTTATATGAGCCAATATGAAGAGACCCTGTGAGGCATGTGAGGACATTGCAAACACTGTCTTGGTAGTTGGGAGATTACTTGTCCAGGCATGCCATCTGATTTATATGTACCAGAAAGACCTCCCTAGGACATCATGGTCCTTGGCTTGGCCTGATCCTGAACTAATACTCCCTAGCACACACTGTTTGGGTGCATGTATTATTTTGCATGATAAACAGAGGGAAAAAGTTCTCTTATGGTCTTAATTACTCAAGGTTTTCAATTTTAGGGTTTTGCTTGTTTGTTTCTTTTAACCAATAACTTTGTGGGCTTTCTGGTATGTCTCTCACCAGTTATGTGTACTGTTCAAAACCATGCATAGTCTTATGCTACTAGTAGTAACCTGTATTTTCCCTTCTTTATTTTATCATGTTCTAACACCTACCTATAGGTGTGTGTAAATACATATATGTATATACAATCTGGATATGAGAGGTAAAGATCCATTGATAGATGAATGGATACCAAAATTGTTGTACATATAGTTAATGGAATTTAATCTAGTTGTACAGAAAAATTAAATGATGAAATTTGTAGGTAAATAGATGGATCTAAAAAGTAATACTTAAGAAATGTAGCTCATAATCACAATGGCTTTAGTATACTCTTGTGCACAGTATTGATGTTATTAAATGGAATACTGAATGCATGAAAAGCCCCATTGCCATGCACATACTCAGTAAGCAGTAGAGACCACAACTGCTGTATGAAGTTTTATGTTTTCAGTCACAGTCTCCAGTTCTACAGCTACATGCTTTGTATTAAGCTTCAGTTAAAAACAGATGAGAGAAATCTCTAAAATTCCACCTCTGTGTGCCTCCCTATGTTTATGTCTTATTTTCTAACTCTCTAGCATACAGAAACTCCTTTCTTCATTAATACAAGATGACAGTAGACATAGAAAGGCTCAAATTAATTTGCATCAAAAGAGACCAAATCGTCTGACTGGATCATCACAGAAAATATTAGAATGAATACAGAAAATAATTTATCAAAATTAGAAAATAGTTTATCTCCATGAGCAGTAAGTCCTATGTGGCTTTATCAGGGTTCTTGACACATAACCATCCTGATGGGCATCAAGTTCACTGACTCACAAATGGAGCATCAGTTTTCATTATCTTGATGTGTGCATAGCTTGTCCTTCATTGCACACACAGGGCAGTCTTCGCAAATAAGACACCAGTTAATTGCATGAGAAAACCTAAATGGTTCTGTCCTGGGAAAGGCAACCTCCAGCTTATTTAGATGGACTGTTTTGGCTTAGTTTATAAATGTGCAGTTTGCTCTTTTCTTCTCTCCTTCGTTCACTGATAAGTCTCTTAGAATAGAAGTTTACATGACAGATTTCATCCTCCTCACACACTTCTGAGTTCTTATGTTGTCTCTCAACCTGTATAATCTCAGAGTTAGAGGGTTTTCAGGCTATTTTCATTGTTTAAGCCTGGGATTTCCCAATTTGAAATGCTCTTTTTTTTTTTTTTTTAAAGTACTCCCACAATGAACATTTGCAATACTGTTCCTTTTGTTTATTTGCTTTTGGTACTCAATTCATAGTTTAAAGTAATCCTTCATAATGGTGGTTGTGTTTTACTTCCACATCTTCCTGATTTTTATATCATTATGTTGATCCCATTACTTTTACTCTCTCTGGTTTGGCTATATCAACCGAATTACTAAGCTACATTTATTTCGAACTAAAGTATCAGACACTTCTCTCAGATTACTCAGTAAAGACTGAAGCAAGATGCTTCAATATGTCCCCAAGGTTTCATCTCCAAATGGACAAGTCACAGTTCCATAAATGAGTAGTAACTCTTAACTGTTATAAGTCCATCCTGGTTAGAGGTTAGAAGCATCTTTTCTTCCATATGTATGTGTGTGTGTGTGTGCGTGTGTGCATGTGTGTATGTTGTGTGTATATGCGTGTGTATGTATCTGTAAAACCTTCCTAAGGGGATTACAGAGACCAGCTCTATGTGGTAACATGGGGTTTACACTTTCAACTTCATAGGACATGGGTATAGAAATCGCACATTGCACAGTCGACTTCTATACTGAGCATCTAGTTACTCATTCTTTGTTCATCAGGCCATACATATTGAGTGTCTACTCATGTAAGCCATTGTATCAAATGTCAATCTTTTTCTCAAAGATTTACTTATTTATTGCATGTAAGTACACTGTAGCTGTCTTCAGACACCCCAGAAGTGGGCTCTAGATCTCATTATGGATGGTTTTGAGCCATCATGTGGTTGCTGAGATTTGAATTCGGGACCTGTGAAAGAGCAATCAGTGCTCTTAACTGCTGAGCCATCTTTCCAGCCTCCAGATATCAATTTTTATTTGTTGCATATTCCGAGCACCTTATATATTTCTTAGTGTGAATTACATGCAGTAATAGTGTACTTGTTAAAATTATTTATTTTAATGTGCTACATTTTCACAAAATATTATACTGCATATTAGCATATCTTTAGTTATAGCAATATCTGTACTCTTATGCTTTATCCTCTATAATATGAAATTAGCAAAATATTTTATATCAATGGTCAGCAGTAGTCCATGCGGTATATAACTTGATGTTTTTATTCTGAAAAGAAGATGTGAAAGTTTTAAGACACCCACAAATCCTGAAAGCTGGAGTTTTTCTTGCTTCTTATATGTGTGTAAATGGTGACCCCATTATTCTTAAGTTCACCACTTTAGACTTTACTAAAGACTTGGATTTGATTACATGTATGCTTCATGAGTTTTTTTTTTTTCCCTTTGTTCAGAAATCAATCAGGAGAAAAAAAAATGTCACTTAACTGACCTCAAAATATTTAGACTGCCTTTTCTTACCCCATTTTAACTTTGAAAAGCAAATTACTTGTAAAAAGCAGTTGGGGTGTTACTGCTTTAATTTAATTAGAAACAACAGGTCCAGGGATAAAATATAGATAGACATATGTCTGGTGGCCATGATATATTTCATCTTTTGGTGACTGGAAATGGAAGAAAGGACTTTATTCTATAAGACACAGGACTGAAAAGCTTGCAAAGCTGTTCATGAGGTGGGACCATAAACTGCTCTTCATTTGGAAAGTGAATGTGATTAAAACAGGATCAGGCAAGGGCCAAAACCCAAGGCAAAGTGATCAGTGAGCAATGGGCAGATGGTGGCACTAAGAGATAGATATCAAAAATGAGGAAAATTCAATCTTCAAATAAGTAGAAAATTCTAATGAAACACAAAGTCAGAAACAGTTGGAGCAAGGTTGGAAAGGTCAAAGAAATATACTTCAGAATAAGGTTGAAGGAACAGTCATCAAGACTTGTGGATGATTTCATTTGTAGACATTATTTATGGATGGAACTATTTTTATGGTTTTCATTATTTAATTAGCATTAGACCTTAGTCAAGGATATTTTCATCAGAAGACATTCTCTGAAACATTGATGTGAAATTGTAGACGATAAAAAGAATGCAATGTTTTAAAGCAGATGGTAGATACAAAGTGAACATGTTTTATTCATATTGAAGGAAAACAATGATTGAGAATATTAGAAATAAAGAATAAAAAAGGAAAGAGGTTAAAATTTCTCGTGTTTTCTTTTTTTTTTTTTTTTTTTTT
>NW_022196905.1:36745270-36757896 GCF_008632895.1 Mastomys coucha | reverse complement strand
GTGGTGGTGGTATGGAATGTAGTAGGGGTTGAGAAAAAATATATTTCATATGAAGATCCTGATGTTAAAACTGGATCTATATATAGAATCAAAAGTTTTAAAAGACAAAGTGAAAGCCAAAATCCTAAGAAATCAGACACCAGATTAATGGGCTCACATTTGGGCACATGTTGAGAGATTTGTGGGATAAAGGCAAAATCAAAGAATGCACAGCTATTGCTGGGAAGAGTCAGGTTATTATATGCCCATAAGACTATAATAATTAACTCATTTTAATTTTGCCCTTGTAAAAATTCTAACCTGTTTATGTGTCTATATTTTGGCAAGTATCAACAACTCATTGACAAACAAACAAGCTTTGAACATAACAGGTTTCATATAATTTAAGCTGGTTATTAATACTGTTTTGTTTCTCTCATTTAACTAGGGTCAAATGTTCTGGACATTGTACCTGTGAAAGTGTCAAATAACCATGTTTTTCTTCCTCAATAATGCAAGTAGCACATGGCAATATTCTGCAATTATGAAACACTTAATTGACTAAGTAATCTTTTGGAAGTAAGGTAAACACAAGATTAAAATCTGTATCAATCACGTTTTTATTGTTTTATTATTTTTAGTCTGATATATTCTAGATTTTTAAAGATATATCAGTAAGAAAAATAGATGCTATACCTGTAGGAGAAATAAAAAACCCCAGAAAGATTAATAAACTGACAGTTTTAGTAAAACACAAAATAACAGGTGCTGAGGTATCACAAACTTTTATTTAGAGAACTTGTCTCCGATGATTAATTTTGTATCTATTTTCCTTTTATCTTTCATTAAATTGTTGGTGTGATGAATTTAGCTATAAAGATAATGCAACAAGTAGTAAGAAATGCTTGAAAATATTGATGGCTATTGACTTAAAGGTGGAAAATTTTGTGAGATGTTTATTTTCTCTTCTCCTTTATATGTGTTGCTAAAAGTTTTCAAATTAGGAATTGAAAATCAGAAAACAAAAACAAAAAACAAAAACAAAACATAACAACAAAACAAAACAAATCCATACCTGTAAAACATCTATGTTAGGAAGATTAAAGAAAGCCTAATGGAAAACTCAACCATGCTATGTCTCCCACTTCTAAAGTGTATTTTGTAAGTCTTGGGATGCATCTCTATCACTTAAGATGGAAAGATATTTATTTTACTTAAAGAATAAAAAACAAGAGAACTTAAATATTCGATTTATATTTTGTATATTTTTAAGTCAAATATATTTCCCTGCTTGATTTTTAGCCTTTTAGCATGTAAATTTTCATTTAGAGTGTTCCTGTAAATATTTTACAGGTAGATATATACAATTTTATTAGTTTTTTATTGTTAGACATGTGGATAATGATAATTTCCTTAGTAAAAATCATAAACCTACATAAAGTTTGATCCTAATCTTTTATTTGCATCAGAATATTTATTTATGATAAAGCCTTAGGTTTCAGAACACTGGATTAATGGATTGACATTCTCCCTTTACCTTAGATGCAGGCAAAGAATCATCTATAAATTTTTACATCTTTGTCCTGCCTGGGTTGGTAGGCAATATCTATATCAGATTGTTGGTATTTCTTTGAAAAAATAATTCAGTCTCTTTCTTATTAGTTTCTTCATTGGTGACAGAGTGTCTAATAACATCTCTTATCTAAGGACCAATGGGAAGGACGTATTTACGAGAGGGTCTAACAGCATCTCTTATCTAAGGACCAGTAGGAAGGATGTATATACAAGATTGAGCACACACTGGGAAGATAGCACATGGACCAGGATGCTCCTCTCTTCCTGTCTTATAAACTAACTCCTTCCATGGAAATGCAGCTTTCCTACTGCAAGATGTTGCAGCTTGCTTTCTACTTAGCCATCGAAATGAGCCTGCAGCAGTACTTTCTGTAGGTCTGCCCTCCATTTCACATTTCCCATTCTCAGCTACACTACTAACATCCCATCTATATTAGAAGGAGCTTATCTCATTTCTTCATACTATAAATAACACACTTCTGATGAGAAAAATAATGAAAAGCCAGATTGCTGTAGAGTATAAACAGGAAAAATAAAGGTAACGTTGAGTGAATATCTGTCATGAATAAAAGGAGGCACAGTGGATAAATGATTCAATACCCAGAGGTGATGAATGTTTCAAGGCAGTAAATATACAAGTCTTGAGAGAGAGAAAGGGAGAGAGAGAGAGAGAGAGAGAGAGAGAGAGAGAGAGAGAGAGAGAGAGAGAGAAGAAAAGAAAGGATTGAAGGATTGAAGGAAAGGTAACACGAATAAGGGCAAGGGGGTAAAAATCAGGGCATAGTGAGAAACACAAACACAGAAGATAAGGAAAACAGTTTGGGTAGCTGAGCGCATGAAAAAAATGGCCAGGACATAGATTGCAGATGAAAGACAAAAGTAGAATCTGCAGGGAAGACAAATTCCATTATGCAGGCACTGCAAGTTCCAAAGGAAGACAAGGTCAGCAGAAAAACATGCACCAGTGATGTGAGGAGAGAGCTATGCTGAAGATGTATTGATAAGGTATGGTCTCTCAAGCCCCAGGAAAACCAGATAGGATTTTAATCACAGGATATGGGCAAGGATTAAAACCTAGTGTTTAAAATCACACACACATACACATGAGCGCACGCACGTGCATGCGTTCACACACACACACACACACACACACACATACGTACACACACACACACACACTCACAGATACAAGCATGAAACTTGTGACTGTGCATAGTACTCTGAGGAGCTACTCACAAATTAAAAACAAAAGTTCAATACAATTCTGGTCGTTTAGTGTCCCTTGTTTATTAGATGTGCTATCGAGTCATCATTCTGAATCTTTGTGGTTGAATTCCTTTCTTGCAAATGGACTCAGAAGCAAATTTCCAATGGATGTCTCTGCTTTTCAAAACACTATTGAATGGATTTCTTGAAGCTGAACTTAAAGGATGATATCCTTTTATTTGAGCACTTTCAAAGCCTTAGTATTTGTTGCCTATATAGTGGAGACCCAACCCCTGGTTCTGAAACAAGATCTACACCATTTTGTACCACTTGACAATTCCAAATGGATTTGCATGTTGCCTGTAAGGTTTTTCCAGCTCTAAAGTTTTCAGTGACTTCCATTTCGTGTTGGTAGATGCTACTGCTCTGTCACATGAGTGTGCAGGGAATGAGAATATAGAGATCAAATCAAGAGCTTCACATGTCATATTGTAGACAAGAGGCATCTCACCAGTACTTGTTTTGTACAAGTGATCCTAATATCCGGTGACAGTTCTTGGATCCTCATTGATAGATTCGTTTCTGCTACCCCAACCAATTTATTTACAGGTTTTATGACATACTCTGTCATTTCTTTCTTTTTTTTTTCATTTTTTAAAATGTTTTTTTACACTCCATATCTTACTTCCCCACCCTCACACCATCCGACTGTTCCAATTCCCATACCTCCTCCCCACAAGACTGTCTCCAAGTGGGTGTCTCCACCCCCACCCCATCTGACCTCTTAATTCCCTGGGGCCTTCAATCTCTTGAGGGTTAGGTGCATCATCTCTGAATGAACACAGACCCTGCAGTCCTCTACTGTATGTGTATTGGGGGGTCTCACATCAGCTGGTATATGCTGCCTGTTTGGTAGTCCAGTGTTTGAGAGATCTCTGGGGTCCAGATTAATTGAGACTGCTGGTTCTCCTACAGGATTGCCCTTCTCCTCAGCTTCTTTCAGCCTTCCCTAATTCAACAACAGGGGTCAGCTTCTGTCTGTTGGTTGGGTGCAAATTGTTATTTCTTACTCTTAATTTAAGAATTTCTTAGTTAAAGTTATTTTAATTGTATTTGGTGTGTGTGTGTGTGTGTGTGTGTGTGTGTATGTGTGTGTGTGTGTGTGTGTGTGTGTGTGTGTGTGTGGTGCCTGTAGAAGTAGAAGCCAGAAGGTTATGCTTAATCTCATGGATTTAGAGTTACAGTCAGTTATGGTCACGTGATAGGGGTGCTGGGAAGCAAACCCCAGTGCTCTGGAAGAGGAACAAGCCTGGTCAACCACTGAGTCATTTCTCTTACATTATAATTCCAGATCTATTAATCTGAGCTTGTCATTGTGATGATTTATCTCTTACTAAGCTTGATCTTATCATATGCCATCTTGGAAATATCTTTCCTTTAGGCTCCAGAATAATAGTTTAATTTCAATATAAATGTTATTCTATCTTTGGCACAGTTGTTGGTAATTTGGGTAGCTTCTTAAGCCTGACTGTCTCAACTGAGCATATAGTAAATATGGGAGTAAATATAGAAGACTGGGAGGTATTTTCTGTATGTTCTTCCCAAGGTTGTCAGAACTGGACTAGACAATGAAGAGAGAGATGGTTTGTAACATAGAAAGTGCCACATGAAGGTCGAGAATGGTTATACCACTTGTCATTGTCATTTTTATGTTATTTAATTTTCACACAGACCAAACCTACCCATAATCCTTTATGGGCTCTTTGAGGCACTTAGCTATCATGAAAGTACCAACAGGTTTTATAATTATCTTCTTACGATATTGGTAAGCATTTCTAAGAGGTATAGACCTGGGTCAAATAAAACATCAGGTTTTTTTTTTCTCACCTGATCCAAAGGCCAAGTCTTTGTGCCAGATGTATATGTGAATGTATATTTTTTTCTACATGTTCAAGCATTTCTATCTCCATAAGCTTGTGAAAGGAATGCCAATGAAAGGAGAAAACAATGGCATCCTTAGACACTTATTTCTAGTTCCAATCGACTCATCCGTTACTGCAGAAAGAACACAGCTTTACTGATTTATTGCTTTTCCAATTAAAAAGAAATGAAATCAAGTTCCATTAGTTTCCTTTTGTGAAGGCACCTTTTAATTATGTTTAAAGGATGACCTTGCTGTATCTCATCTATGGAAGTTGGAAAAGTCAAAACTTATCTTTCAAAATCTGTGAAGGGCTTTGAAGGAATTATACATCTTAGAGCTTCAGTTTCTTTTTTTTTTTTTAATTTCACCATAAACTCAAATTGAAAGTAAGGAGTGAGGAAACCTTACATTTTGTTTTTTATTGTAAGAGTCCTCATGATAACTGAAGTGAGAGAAATTCTGAATATATCTATAATCAGATGCTGGTAACTAAAGGTGTTTATCTCTCATCTTTTATAATTTTGTGTGTGTTGTCACCATTAAATGGCTCTTGAAATGGTTATTGTAAAGAATAAAATTAAATGACCAGATGAACATATGCAAAATGTAAGGCCATGATGGTTTCTGACTACAGCAGTTGAAGTAGATATGTTCCAGAAACTCATACCTTCTTTAGCATTCATACTGTGAAATTTTAGGTTGTTTTTGCATGAACCACTCTGAGTTTGATGGTATTGATTTCACTTCTTCTGAATGATAAGCTAAAGGGCAGCTGCAATGGCATGATGCAGAATGAAGAGCTAAGTACCCCAAACCTGAGCACTCAGGTTTTAAGCACTCAGCAGCTAGTGAAGTCTTCAGCTTTATGTAGCAGTTAGTGACAATTGCTGTTGCCAACAGCACCACACAACGAAACAGCTCCTAAGCTTTAGGTATTTTGGTCCATTGGTCTTCAAGGTGAGATAGTTTTCAGGGAGCCACAGTTGCTCTCCAGAGCCTGGGTTGTCATCAGAGATCCTCAAGTCAACCTGGGAGATCTATGAGAGAACACCTGCAGCTGGTGTTGGGGAGAAGGCAAACATACACTGATCTTCAAAATGAAGGAATCCCTTATTGCTGATCAAGATAGCAGTATTGCTTCAGGAAACCAAGATGGGAAAAACATTCCTAGTGGAAGCCACAATTCACTGGGACAGAAAATCACATTATTTGTTGTATTGTCCAGAATTGCCAGGAAGTGACTTACTTCTTCAGGAACAATAGCAGACATGAGAATGACCTGTGGCTATAGAGTAATAAGCCACCTCTCTTGTTGCCAATCTATAACACTCAATGGCTTTCTATTTATTCTGCATATTAATTCTAATCAATTTGCACGAGCCCTGGCTCTCCACCATGGTGGGCTCTGTGTTCAGAGTGCTCAATCCTGCACAAGGCTGTGTGTGCATGTGTGTACTTTGTGTATCAGTGTACATTTGTATACATGATTATGTGTACATCTGTATTTATGTGCATGCACATATGTATGTGTGTAGTTGTGTGCACTCTTCTGGAGCCTAGATTTCAAACTTGGTTTTCATTCCTCAGACACCATCCCCCTTGATTTTTGAGGCAAAAGCTTTCTGATTCTTTCTAGCCTGGAGCTTGCTGATTAGCCTAGAATGGGTAGCCAATGAATTATAGTGATCTTCTTGCCTCTGCCTTCCCATTTCTGACATTAAAAATGTATACCACCACATATATCCTTATTTACATGAATTCTGAAAATCTAGCTCCAGTACTCACATTTATAAGCCAAGCACTTTATATACTGACTCATTGATTTCCTTTCAATCAATAATTATTTCTGCTGAAGTGACATTGGCAAGAAATAGGGGAAATGAAATAAAACTGAAAAGGACTTTGGAAATGGACCTTTTGTCACCATAATAAACATGTTTTCTTTATAAAAATGTACATGTAGATGTGTAAACATCAGTTTTTATGATGTTCAAATTACACTGAAGGGGAATAATGAAATAGTTTGGTGAAGTTTACTGTTGACCACATAATAGGATGTTCCAACCAAGCCTTCTCCCTACACAAAACACTTGTAGGCAGATTACTATTGTAGCTCACAGGTAAGAATGATAGATAAGAATGATAATTACTTTTCTCTTCTGGTATCTTGTATGGTACTAGATCATTATGGATGCTAGTCAGTAGATGTGAAGCTTCTATATTAACACCAGCCCTATTTCTTTATATTCAATGATATAAGTATGTGGTGTCTCAAGCAATAGTACTTTACCAAGAGATTGTAGAAAGTAAGCAATAGCATTGCAAATATCTTGTATTGGTTGAAGGGTTCTATGCAACCTCTTTGATCAATGAATCAAAGAGATGTAATGCATTCCTAGTACTGGGATTTTCATTTGTTAGTATATGATTTCAAGTTGGGGTGTTCTCTTCCCTATTATTTTATTAATCCACCTACATTCCTTTCATATATGTACATATTTTTAAAAGCTTCTACTGTAGTAGATTTCTCTATAGCTTTTCAAATGGCCACTAGGATTAGTTGACCCTCTTATATTCCCCTCATTTACCCTGCCATTCTATCTCTTCCCATTTAATGTCCTATTAAAATTTTTCTTTTATCTTGTTTTAAAACTATATTCTTTTTTTTTTTTTTAGGATTTTTTTTTTATTTTAGATATTTTCTTTATTTACATGCGAATTTCTCCATTCCCAGTTTCCCCTCCAAAAAACAAAAAAACAAACAAAAACAAACCCCTGTTGCCTTCCCCCTCCCCATGCCTGCCACCCCGCCCTCTCCCACTTTCTGGCCCTGGCATTCCCCTACACTGGGGCACAGAACCTTCACAGGGCCGAGGTCCTCTCCTCCTATTGATGATCGATTTTGCAATCCTCTACCATACACATGCTGCTTGAACAATCAGACCCCTCTATGTGTTTCTTAGAAGACTTCTCCTTCTCCATGGTCCCTTGCTAGCTACCTGTTCTCTGTAGATATTCTGAGTGAACCACACATGTCTAAATCTTAAAAAGTAACACATGCATAGAAAACAAGCAACATTTTTTTAAGAAATTGTATCTGGCTTATCTTACTTGGAATAATTGTTTCTAGCTCTATCTATTTACCTGGAAATTTTATTTTAACAGCTGATTATTATTCCATTGTGTAAATGTATGTTTTCATTATTTATTCATTAGTGGACATTGACGTTGCTTTCGAATTCTAGCTATAATGAATGATGAGCAGGTATAGCTGTACTAATACAGAGTCCTTTGGCTATAATATGCTCAAGTGGGCTATCTGAATCTTGTAGTGGTATGTTTTCAATGTCTTTTACAGTCTAAACTGATTTCCATGATGGCTGTACCTATTTACACTCCTACCAGCAATAAGCGCTCCCCATTTCCCACATCCTTCTTAGCATATGCTGTCATTTGTTTTATTAATCTTGACTATTCTGAATGGTGTGAGATGAAATTTCTAAGTAATTTTAATCTTCATTTTCCCGTTTGCTAATGAAGTTAAACACATTAAGTGTTTCTCTGCCATTTGTATTTAAAATTCTCCACATAATTCTTCACAAAAATTTAAAAATAAACTTAAACTTACTCAAGTTTTAAACAAACTCAAATAAAGCAAGATGGTTCAAATAATGATAACTAATGAATGGATTAAAGGAAGTAACCACCATTTGAGATTTCAAGTTATATTATAGATCTACTGAAATAAAAACAGTATAGTACAGGCATAAATATAGATATGTTCATTAATAAAATCGAACTGAACACCCAAACATAACTCACATACCTATGGACACTTGACATTTACAAAGTAGATAAAGTTACACATTGGAGAAAAGACAGAATCTTCAAAGAATGGTTGTTACATATAGCTAGCTAATCAACATAGATTCTTAGCTGTACTCTGGTTTGTACTTTATCTCACTGATACAATTACAGCAGTCTACTCTTATCTGGGATCCAGTTTTCTGTGGCTTCCATCAAGTGCAACCAACTACAGTCTGAAAATGTTAAATAAAATATTTTCAAAGTAAAATAAACAAAACAAATGACTTGTGGTATAACATTGTTTTTTATGATTGTTTCATTATATCATTAGTTATTTCTGTCCATCATTTACTCTCTGATTTGTAGTTAAAAACAAAATGTATAAAACACTCATGTGTAGAGAAGGGCATGATTGAGAGAACAGAGCAATCAGAAAGGAAATAGATCTCTTTTGAGGGATGTTTTTTGTTTGTTCTGGGAATATTCCAACAACAATATAAAACAACAACAATAACAGCAACAACAAAGGAAACAGAGGGCCAGAGGTATAACAACCTTAACAGCCTTACAATCATGCTTAAAAGAATACAAATTCTGTTCTCAGCACTGAAGGATTTCTCTCTAGATCCCCTTTGCTTGCCTCTATGACACCTCCACTGTTCTACACATACATCAATAGGAAGAAAACCAAATTTGAAATAAAAAAATAAAACAGTGATTCTTCCCAAACAAATAAGCACGGTTAACCTAAAGTAGTTTTGACCTGCTAATACTGAACTATTAAACCCTGTAATAAATCCAGCCTCTACCCAGTCTGGAACACTGGTCAACCAAGCCTTTCTCTCATTTTCATGGTAGGAACTGGGTGCATAGAGTCCTAACTTTAATGAGGCTATCATCAAACAAAAGTTAGCACAACCTCTTGTTGTTGTCATTACCCTGGCATCCCAATTCTTTACTTCAGCAAACTTACCCTCTCTACACTGCTCTGACTTGTGTGAGTCCATCCCCTCTTCACTAGTCACCCATCACAGTTTGGCATTCACCATATTCAGGATGAATTACACCATTTGGTAGAATCAACTAAGTTGCTATGGAAATGGCATGGGACCAAGGATCAGAAATTAATTGAATGGTTTTGCAACAAAGTAATTACATCCTAGATTTCTGTTAGTAGAGTCATTGAGTAATTGCTACTTTAATCTGTGGGTTGAATTTGGAGAGAGGAGTAGAATTACCACACGGTTCTTCTTAGAGGTCTGCCCTTTGGCACAATGTTGCCTTCTCTCAGTTTCAATATTCTGTTTATTCCCATGGTGTGGACAAGGTGGTTTTGTGCCTTTTGGTATCTCCTATAGTTTCAAGCCTATGGCCAGTTTTTGGTTCCGCACCTATGTGCTAACTTTCTGTGGTTCATGTTAATGAATAAAACTTTGCATTCAATGGAAAGCATAGTCTAGTGGAGCAAAAAGACAGTGGGCAGTGAACATGGTAGGTATGTGTGTGCATCCTGAGATGTGATATCTTAATAGTTCACAGACCAGCAACCCTTTCTGTATCCCTGTATGACTGACTATAAGTTCTCAGAGAAAAAAACAACACCTGTGTTAAACATTCTGCAAGGCCAGCTGACTGATTAGAACTTGGTGATTATGGTGTGTTGGAATGTTGCAGATGCAGTCATTTATTCCACGCTATCTTTAGATCCTTTCATAGTCATTCATTATCCATCTCCATGAACACCTTTTAGAATGTTCTGACAAGCATAAACCCAGAAGCTAAGGATGCCATCAGACAGCATCTGAAACTTACAGTCCAGATTTCTATCATTTCTTGTAATTGCATGCCTGGTGTGCCTTCCAACATATTTGAAGTGTCTTGATTTATGACCATCTTTTGCCTTTACAATTATATAAATTTCATGAACCTGTGGCTGCCTCAAAATGCAGTATGTGAAGTGATCTGAACCTGAGTTTCCAGGTTGTGACCACTCACATTTGGCTCCAGAATAAACTACTCTTCCCTTCTGTTTGTTAGTTGAAAGCTGTTTTTGCTCCAACATTCATGGTTGTTTTAGTGACTCTCAAAGATATTTTTCTTCCTCATGCCTCCCATCAAGCTCCATAATTTGTTTCACTAACCCAGTGCCTCCTTTTATGTCTGCAGACTTTTACTAAAGGAGTAAGAAAGGCATTTACAGGTAAGGCATCTGTTTGCCAGGTCTGGCTCTGGGACATTGGCTATGCCATTTGTATTCTCTGCTTCTCAGATTGTTAGCCACGAAAGCATGTACCTAACTGTACCTCCTTCATTCTGTCGTAAGAATTAAATACTATCGTGTCCATTCAGTGATATCACAGTAATTAGTAACTGACACATAGTAGGCTTTGAATTAATATAAGCCATGGATTATTTTTCTGCTCATTAGTATTCTTTACAAGGAGGGATGCTCGCTGATCTGTGTGAAGAGTGTTTTTCTATTCTCCACAGCCACCCTGGAGTCAGCAATGTCCTCAGTTCACCCTGGCTCGAGGATTATTGCTTTGCTAACTTGAAACTTTTTTCAGCCTTGCTGTGAGGAAGGATCAAGTAATATCACAGGCTGAGCTGGGAGACTGCAGGGAGGACATCCTGATGGGGATTATTCATGAGGCAAGTATAATCAGGGTCTGCAGGCAGAGATAGGGACTGTTGGAAGCTGTTCAATTACAAAGCTGTGTGGTGAGGCAGGCCCTGCTCAGGAAAGCCAGAGATGATCTGGGGCTGGAAGTGGGGGATCCTTGGGGCTGCTGGTAACCTATTGAGGGCTTGGGAGAGAAGGTTGTTTGGGGTTGAGAAGCACTGTGGGAAATGGTAGCAGGGAGTGGAAAGGTTTTGGTGGAAAGAAAATGACTTTTGCTACCCTCTCTTAATTTGAATAGGAACTATTTCTCAAGATTTCTTGATACTGTAGCCAAGTAGGACAACTACATGATACTGGGAACAAACTTACACAACTCGGCTTCTCTCCTGTATTCTTAAAGAAGGTCTGGAGGTATGGATGGGTCAGTAGAATGTGATTTTTTTTTCATTCATTTCAATTAATGTAATCATTCATTTACAACTACATACACAAGCACGTACACACTTTTCTAGATCAAAGTGCCCTATTCCTCCATGCACGTTTCTTATATCCTCCTCTCCTTAACCAAATTTCTTCTTTCCAAGGCTTCCTTCTATTTGTATAAATTTTTTTCCATGATTCATTGTGAAGTGGAAATGTCTGGCTTCTTAGAAAGTCAGTTATGTCAACTAATGTTTTGCTGGGGCACACAGGTAAAAGGATGTTTTGCTAAAGGTGACACATGAAAGAATATTTTCCTAATGCAGTCACAGGTAGAAGCCAAGATGTAAAAAGACACATGATGTTAAGAAGAAATATAAATATAACCCAAAAAATGGCGGATGGATGACTCAGGATGAAATTGGCATGCTTTGGCAGTCCTTACTGGTCTTCATTTGCCATGACTGCATAGAAAGAAAGACACCAAAAAGCTTCTGGTGGTATTCTGGTGGCTTCTTGCTGCTTCTGAGGACTCGGGGCCAATTGGCAAAGTGAAGTAAACGTTTCTAGATGTGTCAGCTGATATAGACTCACAAAGAGTTTTCTAAGATAGACTCATGTGAAGTGAGTTTTGCTAAGACAAGACTTGTGGGAGGACAGATGGTATTTAGAGAGAGCATAACTAAGAGTCAACGGACAGTGGTGCCTGGTTTACATAGCTAGCTTTGCAATGCTTCCTTGGTCTTGAGTCTTTCCCTTTGTTGATCTTCACCTCCCTGAGAGAGACACAGCAGAGAACGTCTGGCATCTCTGCTGATTCTAGTTGCTCCTGCTCACTAGTGCCAATTCATTGGAGGCCTGGCTGTTTTTGCTGGGTCATGGCACTGATACTGATTCGTGTTTGCTATCCTGTCACTACAGACCTGGACTGCTAATATCCTGATAACTAGAGATTAAAATTGCCCCAAGCAACTACTTCTAAGCAATATATCACAGAGCCTGGAGTGGCTTCTTCTGGATCCATCTGCTGCTGAATCATATAAATCGAACTGTTGTTATCCTGACAGTGCAGATTAGATTTGCTCCAAAAAA
>NW_022196905.1:36744192-36745253 GCF_008632895.1 Mastomys coucha | reverse complement strand
AAAAAAAAAAAAAACTATTTTAAGACAGGTCCACGTCCACTGTATCCTACTAAACTTTCTTTTCCACTACCTCTGGTGGGTTGTGGGCTAGAAGAGAGGGTAAAACATTTAAGAACCCTTATTCAAAGTAAGTTTTAAAAATCTAAGCCTACATTATTGGGATCTCTGAGAGCTGCACCTTGAGCTTATATACTTGTGGGGGTTATTTATGCAAGGAGGACAATGTGCCAGTGGTGACACTATTGAGGAATATGACTCTCCCTCCCCATTCAACCATTCAGTACTTGTACCAATACAGAGTACTTGCTACTCTGAGAACAGTGGGCCTTATTGCCCCTTCTTATCAATAAAGAGATGATGATGGACCATGATTTTTGTACACTGTTCTTTTTTATTTTCAAGGCAGCGCATGATCACACAAGATTCAAATTCATATAGTAAAAGACAAATATGTTCTTCATTCCTCAGTCTATCTGTTATCACAGTGAGCAGTTTACTGTTTTCCTGTCAGTTTACATAACATGAAAACTCAATAGACTTGATGTTTGTGAGAAAGGTTCTTGCTGCTTTCCACAATCCTGTTCCTACCAAGCCTCACACGTTTCACAGAACTCTGATCACAATGAAATTAATCACCTGATTAAATCTAATTTTGTTTTTATATCTCATGTAATAATGAGTTTTTTGAAAGAAATAGTCATTATTCTTTTTTTATTTCAAAACATTTTATTAGATGTTTTCTTTTTTCTTTTTTTTCTTTTTTCTATTTTAGATATTTTCTTTATTTACATGTAAATTTCTCCTTTCCCAGTTTCCCCTCCAAACAAACAAACAAACAAAAACAACAAGAACAAACCCCTGTTGCCTCCCCCTTCCCCATGCCTGCCACCCCACCCTCTCCCACTTATTGGCCCTGGCATTCCCCTACACTAGGGTACAGAACTTTCACAGGGCCAAGGTCCTCTCCTCCTATTGATGAGCAAATTTGCAATCCTCTACTATACACATGCTGCCAGAACAATCATACCCACCATGTGCAGTCCTTGGTTGGTGGTTGAGAC
>NW_022196905.1:36725158-36742879 GCF_008632895.1 Mastomys coucha | reverse complement strand
CACTGGGGCATAGAACCTTCACAGGGCCAAGGTCCTCTCCTCCCATTGATGACCGACTTGACCATCCTTTGCTATAAGCATGCTGCTGGAGTCGTGAATCCCCCACATGTATAATCTTTGGTTGGAGTTTTAGTCCCTGGGAGCTCTGAGAGTACTAGTTATTCTCTTTTAAAAGAAGCTTCCTTGCAAAACAAATTGGTGAAAATAATAAAGCCTTGTGATACAAAATTAGAAATGTTAGCCAATTCATATGTAGTCCTGTAACTCACATGGCTGCAAATGTAGCTTATGATTTATATACCTGTGAATAAGCACACATATGCATGTGTATATAACCAGAACCAGCTGTAGACATGCACATTGTGCCAATCATAGTGAGAAGTTTCTATAAATAAAACGTTTCGAAAGGTAAACATTTAATAATTGTAGAATGGTATTGCATCAGTGAGCATTACTCAGTTATACGTCCCTCCACTGCTAGCTGCTTTAGCTATTTCAGATTTGAGATGCTATAAACAGTGCTGAGATATACAATGCTGTGAGCAAGCATCCATTGCCTCCTTGGTATTTCCCTAGAAGAGAGTCTTATAATAAAATAAATGCCTCAAAGAGTATAACTATTTCAAATCATGCCCACTTGTATGGTTAGTTCACTGCACAGTGCTACTTAGTTTAAGATAGGCACATATACAGAGTCGTTATTCTCTTGAATATTTGTTTAAAAGTTAAAACCCTCCTATCAAGTGTGTGTGTATGTGTGTGTGTGTGTGTGTGTGTGTCTGTCTGTCTGTCTCTCTGTCTGTCTGTCTGTCTGTGTCTGTTCTAGGTCCCTTTCTTCACCAAGTCCAACATGAGTCGCAATAACTTTTGAAACAGCTGTGAATTCAGAAGAAAAAAATCTGCCTTATATTCCCAACCCTGGCTTCATTTCTGTTACTGGCAAGTCTGAATATTCTTACATTTATTGCCTTGTCATCTTTCTCATTGGTCTGTTCAAGTCTTCTTGAGGTATAATGTTTTTTTAAATGATTTGTATTGGCTCTTTGAACAATAGTATGTTGCTAGTATGCTTCCGTGGTGGCAAATATTCTATGGATTGTTTCATTTTAATTTTGTATTTGGTGTCATTTAAAATGTGAATGCATTGAAGACTTCACAAGACTCCCTCTGCAATTTCCCTTGGAGTCAAATGACTCTCATCTCCAGATCTCTTCAGGTTCCACCTCTATGTTCAAAGACTTCTCTGATGTATTTTTGGCATACAGCAGTAAGATACTGAGTGACAACTCAATGGGGAGCTTCAGCTATGGAGGAGGTAGGACTAGATAACTTTGATAGAAGGTCATGCGGCTGGCACTGGCCTAAAGGGGACTTGCTTCTCCAAACTGTTCCATTGTCCCTTAGATGCTGTCACTTCATGTCTTCTCCCTCTACACCCAGGCTTTCCCACCTCTGACTGTGATAAAGGCAAGGTACGTGTTCTCAAGTCAGTACCTGATCTCCAGTTTAATATTTTCTAGTTGAAACCTGTCCCATTGGCTTCACCATGCAGAATCCCAGCAGCACATCCTGGCCCCTGACTTCTGGTCTCTGCATTAAGCTCTATTCTCCCAGCCTACCTCTTTGCACAGCCCCCTGTCCAGACTCTTGTTTCTGCTCTGCCCTCAAAATGCTCTTATCCCTTTTTTTCTACTCCTAGACCAAACCAGGAACCATCATCCTCAGAAATAAATTCAGTAAACCTAATTTTTGTCAAGTACCCAGTCCTTTTGATTTGGAAAACCTTAGGGTGAACTATAGCTTTTACTATATTAGATTAAAATTAGATTTTGTGTATTCTGCCCCCAATTACAGCATCAATACTTCAATGTCAGAGACTCTGATTTTCTTTTCTTGTATGTGTAGTACCTACTATAGTCATACTATGTTTCATGTACACTTGATTTCTACCAGAAGTCACTTCAATGCTCTCAAATATCACCTTCTTCTGTAAGATAAGACATAAAACTGAAAACTGAAATCCTAGTGAAAGCAGCGTTATAACTTTTATAAACTTGTTTGCTTGTTTGCATTTGAATATATGTACATGTGAGTGTGTCCCTCTTAATAGCTAATTACTGTTAAAGAAAAGACATAGATTTATAAAAATCTCAAAATTTTAGAATGTCAGATATGCATGTGATATGGATGTACTTTATTGAAATGGTCTGCAAACTATTCTCAGGTGCCCTTGTGTTCATTACTTGTATTTCTTTGGGGAGGTCCTTTTAAAGTATGTTTGAAATTGACTAGAAGATAAGCCAGTGTTTCTGAACCACACCTAGCTGATGAGCACCTTGGACAATAGCAGCTTTTGTAATATGCTATATTGGAGTACACACACACACACACACACACACACACACACACACACACACAAACACACATTTATATAGAGTTATTTTATCTAATAGAGTAAAAAAACCAAATGTAACATCATAAGTAAATTTGGTCTCAGAGATGTCAGGAGGCATGGGTAAGATTCAAATTCTCAGCATTCCCAGACCAGGGTTTTTGTTTTTGCTTTTGTTTGTTCCACTTTACCGTCATATCTGAAAATTTTCTCTCCATCAATCCTGGGATGTTATCCAACCACACTTCTTCCATGGAATAGCTTTAGAATCCAAGCATCTTAGAATGATATGGGTTCCTCTCAACAGCAACCCCTATGGGTGCTTGTACTTCAAATCAGCATTGAATCCAGTCTTCATGCTTATTATTATCAGGCATACTTTCAAAGATTCTGAGATATTCCAATTCTGTGTTTACTTGGATATCCAGCTTAAAGCCCTCTACTCACATGGGTTTTAGCCATAGAAGTCTTCCAGTTTGGTAGCTTGGGTTGTTAATTGGCACATATTCATGAATTAGTTAATAATAGCTTGGGCATAAAAGTTGATTGAATTACAGTATTTTGGAGTTGCTAGCAACTGTTTTACTGGATCACTGGGAAATCTGCAGTAACTGGAAGGCAAAGAAGTTGTATTGGCACTACCTGAGCATCTGTGAGGTGCCAGACTTCTTGTAGGTTTCAGGACAGTTGCCACTGGCCATTAGAAACTTTTGCCTTAGTAAGAAAAGGAGACACTTGTAGACACAAACAATCCAGAATAGATTACACAATTAAGAAATTCACAGAGTGTGCATCAGTTAAGGTGTTAACTGATTATTAGACCCAAATATTTATTTCATGGGGCATAAAGTATAATGCCATCCCATGTACAGGAAACAGTATTTAACAGGCAAAAATATTCTTTATTTACTATCTCCATGCACCAATACCTAAGTTGTTTTCAGAAATTACAACCAGACAAATGATTGTAATTTTTTTCTGCCGTGGCAAAGTAGACGTGAATAAAGAGTGGATCACAAATTAAAACACTGATTCTTATCACTCATTCCTAATCTCTCATTCTCACTTGGAGCATCCCTGTTTTATCTGTTCATTGATATGGGACTTTACTCTGTAGCTCTGGTGGTCTGGGAAGGCACTGTGTAGAACAAATTGGCCTAGGAATCAAAGAGATGTGCCTGTTTCTGTCTCCTGAGTGCTGGCATTGAAGGTTTTCACCACTAGCCGAGGCAAGAGCATTCCTTTTTAAATACTTTTTGAATGTCACTCATGCTAGTGACAGTATATGATGATAAAAGTTGTGGTAATTTTTTTATCTCTATCATGATGTTAGATGTTATATATACATATTGAATTACCACACCATGCCTTATAAGCATGTGCTAATTTTTTACAAGATGAAATGAAATGTTAGCTACTTCAGTTTGATCACTAGAGTATACAAGTACCAAATTATTACACAAATATATACAATTAGTGGGAATGAAGAAGAAATATCAAAGAGAGTAAAGTATAAGAGAGGAGGTGAATATGATCAACACACGGTAGATACATACATGAAATACTCTTCCTTGTATGATAGTTACATGCCAAAAAATTGAAAATGAACAAGTAAAGTGTCAATGCTATAGGAAGGAAAAGAAAAGTACTTTAAAGCTTGCTTTTGATTGTTGTATTAGTGGTTATTTTCTGTTGTTTGCTTTCACAGAGGTTTATAATAGCTAGGTAAAGCAGGTAGACTGATGGATGGAATCCGAGGAGGTAGACTTCTCATCTCATGGAAGTTGGTCAATCTGTCCTAATGACAGTGTGGATCTCCTGAGGGCATCTCACCTGGGGAATATCAGCTACACCTTGCAAAGTATTAGAAGTGACACAGGCCAGCGTAAAGGAGGTGGAGAGGCTTCTAAGGAATGCAAACCTCACTTTTGGTTTTCAACTGCAAAACAAAGCAGAACATAAATTTGTCTTTGATGTAAAAAAAAATCATGGAAGGGATACACAGAGCATCCAACAGTTAAGAACATGACCTGCTCTTTGAGATAACCCAAGCTCAATCCCTAGCATCCACATTGGGTGCTTATCTTCCCCTATAACATGAGCAACAAGGGATCTAACACCACTGGCCTCTAAGGACATATATGCATACATACATACACACACACCACAGAGAGAGAGAGACATGTACATGCACATGTAATTAAACATAAAAATTAAAAAAGTAAAGTAAAATGAAAGATTAAGAGAAAAACAATCAAGATAAGAAACAAAATCTCTAAAACAGAATTCCTTGATTTATTTTTTGTTAGTGGGACTGGATATATTATAATGTAGAGGAATTTCTTTTCCACAGACTTAGGGCTTTCAAATCCAAGGTCAAAGCAAAAGCATCCACAGATGGTTTCCCTGCTGCATTGTTGCCTGGTAGAAGGAGCAAGGGTGGGAGATGGAAAGAGCAGGCTGACCTCACTTTTTTATAAGATACCTATTCCACCCATGAGTCTCTCCCTCAAGACCTAATCATGTCTTAAAGGTCTCACCTTTCAGTGCTGTCAGAATGACGATAAAAATTCTGCATGAGTTTTTAGAGAAGACAAACCTTCAAACAACAGACTGAAAGCAGAACAAACCAATCCAAAACAGAAGAGCACTAACAAAGGACATGCAGAAGTTAAAGGCACCAAGCATCAAATCACATCCATAAACCCACAGAGTGAAACTTGCCAGTAATGACTCCTAGAAGCCCCTAGTTCGCTCGGATGTCTCCCCTCGCCTCCTCCCACCTTATTAAACAGGAGATTGGAGTTTTACAGGCTCTGCAGTAAATTCGAGTCCTTGTAGTTCCCAGGGTACTTGACAAGGAGTTTCAGCTGTCATTATTTCACCGTGACTAGATGGAGTTGGGCAAGAGAGGGAAAGCCAGAAAGGATTTGATTTACCATTGTCCTTGTTCCAGGGTGTCCTTGGCAGTCTGTTTTAGGATGCTCCTCAAGTCGCCACAGAAACATCTGCCAAACACTCAGCTTAAGGCAAAGGCTCACTGGGTTTTTATGTGGTGCTCCAGCACTTGCCTGTTTCTCTAGACTGCAAAGCAAGTTTAGATTTCACTGGAAACTTAGGGAGAAAAAAAAGCTTATTTGAAGGTTGGATGCATAAAAGCTGACACCTGCTACTTGGAATTTTTTAAAAATAATATCTGGTTAAGGGGAAAATGTCAAGGGCTTTTCAAATCTGCATCTATTTGAATAAAACCATTGTCACACTACTTGTGAAACGTCAAAACACTTTTGGGTGAAGTTAGAATTGATTTTTTTTTCCTTTGCAGAGATTGACATAAAAGCAAAACCTTAGAGATCACAATCTGAAGTAATTTTGTGAGAACTGCCCAAGCCCAAATCTTCCAATTAAACTCATGTTCCAGAAGATAAAGTGTTTGCTGAATTAGAGTGTCTAATTTGATAGATAAGGGTATCTCTTGCCTTCATAAATATTGTATCAAGAAGCAAAATCAGACAAGGCTGTACTCCTGATAAAGCCCTGGATATCAAGGAAAAATGATTAACATATTTTCAAGATAAATCAGTTTGGTTGAGATAACCACCTGCCAAGTTTTCTAGAAAAAAGAATGTTAAGTATTTTAAAAATAGTTTTTTTTTTCTGTTCTGCAAATGAAAAACATTTGTAGATAGATTTAACATGAAAATATGGCTTGTATATTTTCTTTTTCTAAAATGTAAATTTAGCTTGAAAATAAAATAAAAAAGCTTCTTAATAGACTCCAGTTGCCACTGACTTGATAATTAGATTCTAGCCAACTCAGATTACGATCAGTCTGTGGATCCTTAAGTTCTCAAAGGCTACCATCAGGGTTCATAGGAAAGGCTTTCGTGTGTATAATGTTCATTTATGGCCTTGAGGAAGCATTGAGTAGTGTGCACAACATTAGACAGGTTGTTATGTCAGTAAGTATGGGTAGCAATGAGCAATGAAATTGTTAAAAAAGAAGACTGTTATTTAGTGCTGAGGGTACAAGTCATTTGTGTTAGGCTCATTTGTGTTAAACTCTTGTGCTGAGTCCTTAAATTTGCCTATTAATCACTCCTCTAGGTAGTAGTATACTGTTACTGTCAACAGAAACTTATATTGCTTGTCAACAGGAGTAACAAATAAGCTAAGAAAGTTTTCTGAGAACTAATAGGCAGGCTACTTGCTTACCCACCCCTTGTGTAGATAAACATCCAAGGGAATCTTCTAGAATATATCTAGTACTATTGTACTTAAGTTGTGGTCTCCTTTCCCCCATTAGATTAGCAAGGTTAAGTCCTTTAACAAAATGGTCTTTTCTGGAAAGCAGATGGAAGAAATGAAAGGAATTGTGTCGCTGTCCTCATCTTGCTTCATCTTGATTTACTGCAGTGACCTTGCTATGGCATCCTCCCTCATGCTCAGAATAACACAAGCAAGGAAGTAGTCAAGGAATCATAGATTCCAGAGTGACCCTGAGCTAGAATCTAGAGAGCCTTCACTTCTACCCTGACCCACAACATCTTCAGCACTAAAATTCCTGAGAACCTTTGACGTGGGATAATTATCACTTTTAGGTTTTATATCCATGAAGTTTATATGACCAGAAACCCATTATATTTGAGGGCCTGGAGGCATAGAGTAGTCAACTACACACACACACACACACACACACACACACAGACCTGATAAATAACAGATGTCAGAGCTGGAATCTTAGCATGGACAGAAGGACTTTACAGTTCTCAATTTTAGTCACAGTACTCTCCTGACATTTTTATTTATATTATGATGTAAAGTGGTTGCTGGCATGAATCTCTGAAGGCAAAAACTGAATACTGAGCAGTTTACCATATTTTGACTTCTTTTAATCCCCCAAAACCTTAATCTAATTTCGTTTCAAACAGAATTCACTGTTGCATGAAATATTAGGTTAAGTAGAGTGGTGTACACAGTACTGAATGTATCCGTTATGACCCAGTGTTTGAAGATTACTTTTTGTCTCTAGATTTGGCTGTGATCTTCAGATCTGTTTTTCTTACTGTTGCTGTACACCGTGAGCTTCTTCTGTGTCCCTGGATCCTCCTTTATACATAGTTATAAATTCTATTGCTCCCCACATTTTAAAAGAGTTCTATGTATTTTCATTTAGTTTGTAGGAATGTGTTTCTCTATGTATGCAATATACCACATAGATGGATGATGTTTGTGGGGGCCAGAAAAGGACATCAGATCCCCTGGGACTACAATTACAGTCAGTTCTGAGTTACCATTGGGTGTCATTTTGAAAGCAGATGGCAGAACTAAGACCCAGAGTGGGCAGTAAGAAGTGCTTTGTATCCCCCAGGCTTCAAGGTGGGTATTAGGCACTCTGGAAAAAGACCTCACCAAGACTGAATTATAGTCTCGTGAAATGTATAATCCTGATTATACATGTGAAGGAAAACTTAGAAATGCTAAGGGTTCACTCAAGTTTGCACATCTAAGAAGTGGGACAATGGGATTTAATACACATCTGTATGTCTCAGAAACTTGGTACTTCAATATGACTGAGTAACATCTCTCCTCCTGTCACACCCATATGCCACAAAGATCACAGGTATAAGAGGCTGGATCATGAAGTGACACACTCACTGTGATAATGAACAGATGCAGAGCAAGAGTTCAACTCAAAGTCATTATGAACTAATCTGTTGAAGAAGTAAGGACACAGATGAACCTATGAAAAACCCAGAAACAAGAATATAGATACAAGTAGAACTATTTCCTCACCTCCTAAGCCTGAGTTCCATCTCACAACTTCTCAGTCAAATGTACTATGCCCAAGACTTCAGACAGCTACCACGTACTAGTAGTTTGGGTCTCCAGTGGAAGAGAGTCGTGTTGGAATCAGAAATTTTTGGATCACAAGGTTTTAAGTGGCTGGGCCCTCTGTATGTCCTGACACAAAGAGTTGAACCTAAGGAAAGATAGCTGAGCATTTTGCTCTACCACATGAAGAATGACAGAGATCACTATATAGGGCCTAGAAAGGAGCCTGGAACAAATAGAGAGAAAGGTTTCTTGGATGCAGATTATGTTGTACTGATATGCTTCAAAAGTATCTCTTTATCCCACCAGAGTTTAGTCTAACCACCTGGCTTTTAGGACTTATTTACCTAGCTGGTAGGTGGACATGAAAGAAGCATTTGCACTTTGTTTATTGGTTTGTTTCAATTAGTATTTAATTTATGGATGCCTGGTTTGGGTTCACCATCTAAATTTAAATTGATCATATTCAGGATAGAACTGTCAAAATCATAAGGTCCTCGTATTTTATTTGAAACAAGGAACACGGCATGTCTGAACTTTGATAACTTTATTTATCTGCATGAAAAATTACATGCATATCTCAAAACTTTTCTACATGTGTTTTTGGAAGTTCCTGGGTCAGTCAAATTAGGTGACTTTAATATGTAGATTTTCAATCTTCTGGATCAGGATGTTTGACTCGTCTCTGGGGCCTGGAGTTCAGCAACAGGACATTTGAGGCCTATCAATGATCATGTATAGCATTCTTTGGTCTCATGTAGCAATGCCTAACACATATCACTTGCATCCTTTGCTGATGTCCTAGTTTGATTTCTATTACTGTGACAAAACACTGTTGCCTAAGCAACCTTTGGAAGAAAGGGTTTATTTGACTTACATGTCCAGGAACTGAAAAAGAGACTATGTAGGGCACTGGTTACTGACTTGCTCTGCTTTGGCTTGTTTTGAACATGTCTCCAGGAGTAACATTGTCCAGAGTGGAGTGGAACCTCTCATATCAATAATTAATTAAGAAAATGTCCTGCAGACTTGCCTATAGGGATGCTGATGGAGTGACTTTCTCAGTTGAGATTCCACTTCCAAGATGATTCTAGCTCATGTAAGCTGACAAGACAAACACAAATACCACACACACACACACACACACACACAAACACACACACACACACACACACACACACACACACACATCCGGAGAGCTAGCAATGGTATACATTGGCGAAAGTTTTTTTAGAATCACCTTTAACATATGCAGAATTTTAAATGTATTTATAATCCTTGTTCCCATTAACTTCCACCAATTATCTCTCCCAAGGAAGTATTTTGACAGAAAGATAATTTTTTTAGTTTAGAGAATAATAATTATTTTATGAGAAGAAAAAATCTATATCCTAAATCTATCAATGTGAGAAAAGTTCTGTAAATTTGGGTTACCTATCAATGTGAGTATGTGACTATGATCATACATTCTAGATTCCTATGCATCAGTGGCCTTCAACCTGTGGGTCTGGATTCCATTGAGGTTAGAATGCCCCTTTTACAAGCGTTTCCTAAAACCATCAGAAAGCACAGATATTATGATCTATACCACTAGGAAAATTATAATTATGAAGTAGCAATGAAAATAATTTTATGGTTGGGGGTCACCACAACATGAGGAACTGTATTAGTCATGGCATTAGGGAGGCTGAGAATCAGTCTACTAGATATTTGTGAAGCATTTGCATTAACTAAGAAGATGCTAAAATATTGATATTCAGTTAGCAAAAATACTATGTTCACATAATCCCAAATTTATGCAAATATGGATGTGTGTGTGTAATTATAGCAAAAATTACTGGAGCTTATATATTAAAGTAGTAATGATAGTGCATTAATTTTGAACATTTTCCTGTTTTTGCACTTTTCATTTATAAAGTATCTCAATATAATTAGTCTCTCTCTTTCCTCTATCTTCTCTCTCTCCTCTCTCTCTCTCTCTCTGTATGTGAACATGCATGAGTGTGTGGTGTGCACAAATGTGAGTGGATGCTCAAGGTTTGTTATGTATCTTTTCTCAAATTTTCTCCACCTTTATCTTTTTAGGCATGGTCTTTCCTGAACCAGAAGTCATTTAGCTACTTGGACTGCCCAGTGAGCTTCAAGGATCTGCTTACCTCTGTTGTCTGCCAAACCTGAGGTTATAGCCATGCTACCTCACCTGTCTTCTGAGGATCCGATCTCAGATCTTTGTGTGTGTGTGCAGCAGGCTCTGTATCAAGTGAGCCATATCCCTAGCCCAATAGGCATAAATAATAAAATAAAATAAATAACAACCCAAAATATTTTATGTTAAACATACTTTGTATCACTATGTAGGAAACTTGAGAATAAAAGGGCTACACCCTGCCTACCCCTGGGTATAGGATTTTGAGGAAATACCTACTTTATCAACTCATGCCTGATTCTTACTCTAGAACCTCTCCCTGTTGTCAGTTCTCTCTTGAGGCAGAAGTCCTGCTTTCTAGAAAACTTCAGATGAGTCCTAAAAACATATCTCCTATGTTGATCGTGGTGTGTCTGTCCAAAGACATGAAATTCCGTTCAGTTTTCCCCTCAGGTGAAGGATTGCAGACATGTTAGAACAAGGTCTGTATACACACAGATCTCTAGTGAAACACTACTGGAGAATTAAATTAACTCCAGCTGCTTTCTTTTCTCCATCCTTCTCAGCGTAACCTCAGGCTACTTTTACTCTTCATTTTGCCTCCTATACTATATCACTACCCCAAGAACACAGGTTATCTATAGTTAGAGGTCCTGCAAAATTGCATCATATTTTTTCTTAAGTCTTACCAATTTATGCACCTTTTAACCTTACATTGTATCTGGGGAATTCTGTCATATTTCTCACTCATAACGGTGCCCTCTGAGTTTAGTAATTATGTTTTATCCTCATTTTTGCTTCTTATTCTCTTCCTTCTTCTCCCCTCTCCCTATCCTAAATCCCCACAATTCTAATATTTTTTTTACTTCTGTATTTATATGTGAAGTTTTTGATTGTTTCTTAATTAATTAAATTATTTATTTACATCCCAAATGCTTCCCCCCACAGCGTTCCCCTTCCCCTTCTTTGCCTCTGAGAGGGTGGGGCCCTCCTGGATATCACCCCATCCTGCAGCATCAAGTCCCTGCAGCCTTAGGCACATCCTCTTCCACTGAGGCAGAACAAGACAGCCCTCTGCTACATATGTGCTGGGGGCCTTGGTCCAGCCCATGTATGGAGAACATTTTTTTTATGATACATGTTTCACACATATTATGAGATACATGATAAGACTTTATCTTCCATTGTTCTCACTCAGTATTCCATTTTAAAGGGAATATAAAGTCTTACCATGTACATTGGGAAAGTGTTAGGAGAACACTGAAGGGATGCACATTTAACCCACCCATACAAACATGCTTCATTTCCCAGTTGAGCACACATTATTGAGAAAATCACATCTTTATAATATTGTTGTAAACAGTGAGGTTTTTTGCTGTTAATATAACAGAAGCATGAGCCCAGCCCAGAATACATACCATGAATGTAATCTTCAGAATGTCACCTTTGGGAAGCTAACCAGGAAAAAAGGAGAGTCTTAGTCCACCATTGTGATGGTTCACGCATCTGCCAAGAACATGCTCTTTTGCTGAAGTTCAAGATAGAAGTGAATGGAACTTGAAAGTAGAAGTTGTTCAGTAGCAGATGAAATGTTGTTGTTTATGAAAGTTTATGTATTTTATCCAATTCTAGGAGCATCTTCATGGATGCTCCAAGCCACCACCTGTTCCCAGCATATGCCACTGTCATTAATCTGTCAACACTGGCCAACTTATTCCTACATACCTTACAAAAAAAAAAAAAGAAAAAACCAAAAAACCAATTCTGGTCACTACTTTTCCTGTTAACTAACAGATGTACATTTTACATTTTTTTCTTGCAATCACCATTTTATCTTTTTCTACCCAACGCTTGAGTAGTCAGTTTTCTACATACCAATAGTAAGATGTGCCTTCAAATAAGTGTAATAGTGTAAGGTATATCAATGTGAACATATATGTAAGGATCTATGTTATTTACCTAGGCCATGGATCATCTATGTTGTGGACAAGTATGAACAGAGACACCCCTCTCTCTCTCTTCTGTGTGTGTGTGTATGTGTGTGTGTTTGTGTGTGGTGTGTGTGTGTGTGTGTGTGTGTGTTTGTGTTGACATGTAAAGGAGAAAAACCCATAAAAAAGACAAAGAAATGTAGACTGTCTTTTTTCTCTCATCTATTTAGGATGTGCAGAAACATTCATCTAGGACTTAGGATGATCAAAGGTAGTCTCTGTCAATCCAGTATTCAGAGCTAACACAGAATGTTTAGTGAGGGAACTTTATTGTTGCATGAATACCTCTAGAAAATGCAATGATATTGGCCTTCTAATGAGCTTTACAATTTGAAGTGAAGAATCCTAGAAAGACACTGGTTTTCAAAGAAAATGAAGAAGTGAGTAGGGAAAGGTCTGGTTTGTGCAGAGAGAGAAGGAATGTGAGCATATCTGTTCTTGAGAATCAATCAGAGACCCCTTAGTACTGTGTGTTGGTTTGACTGAGTCTTGGTACAAATGAGATGGGTAGAAAGAAAAAGTCAGAATTCATGGAGCCAGCCTGTGAAGTAGTTATTAGTGCTGGTACATCTTCATATATTTAACTGTACTTGGGATCTGGTTCTCTGTGCTATCCTTGTTGACTCTGGAATTCTGTTTGCATGTCCATTGTTTATTTGTGTGTGTGCATAGAATAGAGCAAAACTGATCTCATGCTCAGCCTTAAATTTCATTTTACTTTAGATGTATAGCCACCCCTAATTGTTTGAAGGGAAAAAGATTAAGTTGACCTCTTGTGTACCATTTATATATTTGTTTTGAAAATATGTTGAATACACAAAACATGTCTCGCTTGGTTTGCTGAAATAATGGATCCTGAACATGCATTTCTTTTTCTAAAGAATGGAGTAGTACAAATATATTTGAATATTTATATCATGTTATATGGCCTAGACTTATAAGACTGCATTAAAACATCATGAATATAAATCATTATTATTCCAATTTTACAAACTGCAGTATGTGGGTATGGGACGATACATAGTTTCTGGAGCTGAGCTTTGAACCAATATAGCCTTTCTGTAATGTATTTATTCCCAAATAATAATGTTCCTCTGCTTTTTCCTTGGCATGAACAGAAAACAAGAGGAATCCTTACAAAGTACAATGGGGAACATAGGGGAATTTGATTATACTTAGTACAGTCCAATTGACCTGGCTTCAACTGCAGACACAATTCAGTTGCAGTAATTGATTACTTTAGTCAGTTTACCTTTGACACAATTTTTGGTACATCAGTAAAAAACTGGATAAACAATTACTATTTCTTTGAGAAAATGTAGCACATTCTTCCTTCTAGCATTTTGTTGCTGTTGTTATTGTTCTGCCTTTGTGGTGCTGCGAGTCACATCCAGAGCCTTGTGCATGCCAGGCAGGCCTTCTAGTACCTCAGGCCCTCTTCCTGGCACTTCTGCATATAGATATGTTGGAAAAATGAACTGGCAGAGTTTTAATGTAGAAAACAACTTCTCAAGGACTTTAGTCAGCAGATTATGACTGTGACTGCAGAACCCAAGAATGTCACAGAAGATTCATTACTCTCTCTCTCTCTCTCTCTCTCTCTCTCTCTCTCTCTCTCTCTCATAAGCACAATATTGAGTTGTGAGAATTGACTCTATATGTGAGAAAACAGCATTTTGCCACTCACATCATTTTGTTGGTTGTTGACAGTGGATAAGCATGTAACAAATTTCTAGACAACCAGTCCTCAAAAGAAGTTGCCAGAGATTTAAAAGAGTTTTCTATCATGAGGAAAGAGAGCAACAAAAAAGGCTGACATTTTGTTTGTTATTAGAGGGAAAATGAGAGTAGCCTGAGTCTGTTGCAGGCATGTGTGCATCAAATTGGCATTGCTGTGACATAGTAGAAAAAATATGTAACTAAAGTAACTCAGGTCAACCTCAACATAGGTGGCTTCCTGAACTAGACTATCTTTTCTAGTTTCATGTCTGTTTAATTAAATAATTGACATAAAGGAGGAAAGGGTTTATTTGACTTTTAATTCCAAGTAATTGTTCATTCTAGGGAAGTCAAGGCAAGAACTCAAGTAGCTATTTGTATTACAGCATAGTCAAGATCAATGAGAGAATATATGCTGACATTATGTCATCTAGCTTTCTTTTTTCTTACATAGTTTGAGAAACTCTGTCTAGGGAATGGTGCCACCTACAATGATTTGGGTCTTTTTCCATCAATTAAAACAAAATAAAGAAAATATGTCAAGGGTGTGTACATCAAACTGATCTGCATAATTTCACATTAAAGATATATTCTCATGTGATTTCAAGATTTTTTTAAGTTGGCAGTTAAAAAATAACCTACATGATCAATCCATTGTCAATTGGACACATAAACACAGTCAATTTTTTTTTTTTTTTTTTTTTTTGGTTTTTTTCGAGACAAGGTTTCTCTGTATAGCCCTGGCTGTCCTGGAACTCACTCTGGAGACCAGGCTGGCCTCGAACTCAGAAATCCGCCTGCCTCTGCCTCCCAAGTGCTGGGATTAAAGGCGTGCGCCACCACCGCCCAGCCACAGTCAAAATTTTAGAATTTCTAATGCTTTAAAATGACAAGATCTTTTTATAAGCCCATAGTCACTTTAGAAGTCCAAAGTTACTTAACTGTGAACACCTATTAAAAAAAATTATATGTTTTACTATTCCAAAAAGAAAAATCAGGACATAAAAGACAATCACCCAAATTACCCAGTAATCTAAAGCCAAATCATACCATTTATTGTCCAATATTTAGTACTCAATCATAATTTAATTGGCCCCATAATTTAATTGGGCCCCCAAAAGCTTATATAACTCCAATTTTTCAGTTCTCCCTTATAGTGTACACAGCTTGCCTCATAGGCCACCTCCTCTCTAAACCTGCAGCTCTCTTTCATGGACATTCAATTGTCTTAGACTCTCTATTATTCTGGAGTCTCCACTGCAATTCTCCAAGGGCTGCTCACAGTCTCTCTTCACCTCCAACACTGCCATCCCAGGGTCCAGGCCTTAGCTGCTATTCATGACACTCACAATCTTGAACAATCAAACTTGTTACAGCAATAACCCCACTTCTTCAGTACCAGCTATTCTTTTGGTTTTATTTCTAGTAACATATCCTGGCCAAAAACTAAAACAGTGAAAGATCATACTTATTTGGCTTATCATTCCAACTTATGATCCACTATTTTGGGCAAAAGAAAGCAGGAACTCAAACGGCTAGTCACACAAACAGCTATCCATATCACATCCACAGTTAGGCCAAAGAGAGAATTGATGCCACTTTGCATGCTTGCTTGTCTTTTTTCTTTTCTTTCGTTCTTTTGACTTTGTGTGCTGCAGAATCCTCCTGCCAATGTAAAGCCCACAGTGGTGTCTTTGTACATCAATTAGCAAACAAGATAATCTCCCAAAGATGTTGCAACAAGCCAACTGATCTTGATAATTCCTCATTAAGCTTTCTCTTTCAGCTGATTCAAGGAGATATCAAGTTGACAGTTAAAATGAACCATCATACTATCCAAAAGTCAGGAAATTTGGATTTTAATTTATTTGAGACTCTATGTACTCCTGTTATAAAATCAAATACAATCATATATTTTCATTTTTTCCCCACCCAAACTCAACTGAACTATTTAGCTAAGCTTCTGAAAGCCACTGCGAACATCTTTTCTATGATCAGAGTTAGAGATCCTTTTTGGACCATTTTTATTAGCTTTTTTTATTAGTGTAATAAAGTACCCAATACTGGCTGTTTATGAAGATATATCTAACAGATTTGGAAGGTCAAAGTTCAAGATTAGGTGGCTGTTGAGGTTTTGTATTTTTTTGCTTGTATTATATTGCTAAACACTGACCATCCAAGGCCTGGTTGCCCCCAGGAACTTCAAGAATCCAAATGACATAACCAAGGGTTACTATGTAGCCTTGCTCCCAAAGTTATCCCTGATTGCTGAATAAAGATGCCTACAGCCAATAGTTGAGCAGAAGACAGATAGGCAGGGTTCTTGGATTCATAGGCTCGGGGTCACAGGAAACTATGAGTGAGAAGAATGAGAGAGAGGAGGAAGCTGCCATGGGGTTAAGTTAGTTGCAAATACTTGGTCATGAAGGCCGGCCAATTGGAGTTAATTAACTGCCACCTACTGGGAACATAACAATTTAGAATTTGGTGTTATTAATGGGGAAATGGATTCTAATAGCATAGAGTGCTGATGAAAGCTTATGAAAATACGTTTTGTGTCATTTGTCTGGGAACTGAATGATCAAAGGCAGGGTAGAAACCCAAATATGAGATTCATTATTTACTACAAAGCTGAGTCATTGGTTTAGCCTCTGCTGAGCATGTTGGATAGAACATACTTTATACTATAGCAGAAGTTCATGTGTGGAAGTAAGCAGTCACAAGTCCACTCCTTTCAGAATAAACCCCTCTTGAAGGTAACCATGGAATTCACACAACAATGAACTTAATTTCCTTTTAGGTCAGTTTTATCACAAAAACTGTTATGGGAAATCTAAACCGTGATAGAATGATGACTTTGCGATGGTGGTTTGATTTTTAGAACTTTTCCAAAACAATATTTCTATTGTATTGGATATAATACAAATTAATGTAGACTAAATTAAATTCCAGACATGAAAAATTAAAAATAAAAAAATTGTGGTACAGTGATAGTTGTTATGTCTTAACTAATATATTAAAAATGAGTTAATGGTGAAATCAATAATTCCACAGCATAACAGTGGTGACATTTTTGAGTTATAATAACAACTATAGTAAGAAGAACTGATTTTTCATTGTGGACCAAGCCATATCTTTTATTCAATTGCTTCTGGCTTGTAGGCTTTGTTGGACCTGAAATTGAAGCCTCTGGACAACAAACAATGGAGAAAAGTTTCAGTTCTACAGATTCCCAAAGCTCTCTGGATTAATCTGCCTCTCTAGCAGTTCTTTGTCTTCCAGAAGACAGCTACAGGAGATCTTTCCTTACCTGGCTTGCTGCCTGCCATCCCGATGTTTCTCCAAGCTTGCTGAGATTCTTAGTAAAGTCTGTTAGTGTTGGAAGTAAAATACACACACAGACACACAGACATACACACACACAGACACATACACACATTTCAAACACTTAACTGATATACACATGATGAGATGGTTATTTAGACTTTTGAGCTAGAAACACTGGAGGCCAATTCATATTTATTTATAAAAATTATAAACATTTTGATGATTGAAAACACACCCTTCGACTCGCCATTTTCTCTCCGGTGAGTTTCTGAGACCTGAGCAGCCAGCCGGGAGCCACAGGCCCCACGACT
>NW_022196905.1:36702109-36717756 GCF_008632895.1 Mastomys coucha | reverse complement strand
AAAAAAAAAAAAAAAGAAAACACACCCTTCCTCTTTTATTACTCTGGTCCAGGAGTCAAACACAAGTGCTATTGGTTTTGGTTATAGGTTAATAACACCCCAGAGCTCTCTCTTTGTCCACCTCCTTTATCTGACCTTGCTCTATGCTACTTACCTACAACTGAATGCTGAGCTAATTAATTTGAAACCGAAGCCAAACAAAGTCCCCAAATGCAAAGAGGCATACAAGGCTGTCAATGGGATGAGTGTGTGCATATGAAGAACATCTTTACTTTCTTTGTGGTTTTAGATGAAATATCCTGATAATTTGTAAATTTGCAATATGGATATGAATAAATGCTTTGAAACTCATTGCAGTGGTTTCAATGAGAAATGTCTCCTATTGGCTCCAGTATTTGAAAACTTGAATCCAGGTAATGGGGAAGGGCGTGGTAAAGTCTTGTTGGAAGAGGAGCTTCACTGGAGGGGTAGAGGCATAAAACTTTACTGCTTCACTCCACTCCCAGTTCACTCCCTCTGCTTCATGTTAGAAGTTGAAAATGTCATCTTTTAGTCTCCTACTCCTGTCACCATACTCTTCTCCATCACAATGAACTGCTGTCTCCCTAGATCCTAGAGCTCAATCCAAAATAAACTGCTCCATAATTGGTCGTGGTCAGGATTATTTTATTACAGCAGCAGAAAAATAACAAAGTATATCCTGAACACACATAACTGAAGTAGTGGAACCAGCTTTGCTTACAATCCCACAATCCATTTTCAAGAGTCTCATAAAGTATGAAAGATATTCAGAAGGGTTCCTAGTGTGCACAGCACTATCACAATTATTGCCTCACCTCAGTGGTCTCTTGTCACAATTGAAGAGACTGGAAGTGCTAATAGGCTTACTTTGAGCATGAAAACGGAGACCCACAGAGTGGTTTCGGTGACTTTATTAATTTGTGTCACTGGCAAGGACAGACTGAAATGTCCTATCTGTAATGATGAAGCATAAAGGAGTTAGGGACAGAACATGGTACTCCAGTCAGGAAGGATAGAGATACTACCATCACCCGTACTGGTATTATAGATAGCCCCTCTCCAGCTGTTCTTCCAACTGTATTAGGTAGATACAAATTGTCACACGTCCCATTTCCACGGGAGTGACTAGCTCAGAACAGTTAATTTCCCAAGCTGTAAATAAAGCTCAGAAGTCCTGATTTAAGCACACTTATTTCTAATGCTAAATTTTCTTAAACCTTTTTTCTCCAAGTATTCCTAAGCAATTACGTACAGAGCAAGGCTATGTATATCACAGGCCTCTTTTCCCCTTATTCTCCCCCCCCCAAAAAAATAGTAGGTGATCCAAGATGACAGATTTAGACTCATTACCTTCATATCTTCAGTGCTCATTAAAGTGTCTATCTAAAAGCATGTGCTTCACAGTCATTAACAGAGAGGCCAAAAGGAAGATTTACCTCTTGAAAGAGATGAAGAACCCTTTTCTTTATTCCATTCAGCCCCATAACAGGAAAGGAAAGCTAGGCTGATACATACACAATCCATATTTCTTACAACATTACCCATTTTAATCAGCTGTTTGCTGTCCTATAAAAGCACCCCTTCCCAATATTCAGCATAATATTTTTAGAGATTGACAGCAAAAAGAGGGAAATAAAATATGAGATTTTTTTCCCTATAGTGATTCCCACCTCCACTCCTCCCCCATTACTGTCTTCCATGGGCAGGATACAGGATCCACAACCTGCCTGCAGTAAAGCTGGAAAGGTGAAAATCTGTTTCAGCAATGGGCTCTGCGCAAAGTGGCTGCTAGTCTGTGGATTACACTGTTCCATGACCTTTACGGGATGGAACATTCTTCATAGCTGTCATTACATCAGTGCACTGGCCCAGAAATATCATTAGGGGCGGCATCTTGGCTGGGGATCCATGCCAAGATTAGGGGAGGGGGACAGGGCTGAGAAAACCTCATCAGTGATTCAGAAAGCTCAGCTCAGCTGGATGCTGCTAGGGAGACTGAGGGATGAAGCCAGGGAGTAGGGTGCTTATGACCCATCCTGTGTTACACTGCAGACATCTGTTCTTATGTCTCTCTCTCCATCAATAGTCAGTAAAGTTGGGAAAAGAGAACTTCTGTTATCCCTTCATCCCTCACTACCTAGGAGCACGCTTGAATTTCCATGAACCTTTCCTGCAATGAAGAGAATCAAAGCGTTCAGATGGAAATGACCAAAAGACCTCATTATACGTCTTAGCTAATGCAATTGTTTGTTATTGTGAACCTAACAGGTCCAAAACAGTAAGCCAGCAAGCGAGAGACCTAGATGGAAGGAATAAAACTCCTGTCCAGGGCTAAAGAGCTGGAAAGAAGAGAAGATAATGGTGTACCTCCACATTAGAGTAGAATCAGGAGATAGGAAATGACATGTCCCAGCACAGAGACAAATAGAGAGAAAGAGACTTTCTTCCTTCAGCTTTTGCCATTATTTATGCCTTAAATAACTAGATTTATGTCTCATAATTGAGAAAAGATAATTTTTGTTCAGTCTTTTGCTTCAAATATCCATCCTGTCCCTCATCTCTTTGCATCTTCACAGATAACGTGGTGACAAACCAAATATCTGAATGCCCCACAGCCTAGGCAGATTGCTTCATAAAACATAGCATCACAAGAAGAGATCGTGAAGCACAGAGAGACAGGGTATAAGGTGACAGGGAATAGAACACTGAAGGTCATGGTCTTGAGGTGTTTCCTGAGAGAAGCAGCTTGAGCCAACTCCACGTGAAGCCTTGTAAAATATGTATCACTGTTTGTATTTGTTTTTGAAAGCCCTAAGGCTGACATGCTTATGCCTTCTGTCTGTGTATCTCAGGAAGGAAAATGTATACTCACCTTTCCTCTCTGTCCTTTCTCTCAGACTAAGAATTACCACGGACCTTACTGCAAGTGTTATGTTCAAAAATCAGATTGCAGAAGGTTCATTTATGTTGGCTACCACAGATTTGCTTAAAGGACATGGGCCAAGCAAACGGGTTTAGGGGTGTACTGAACCTGATACTATTTCCTTTCACGGTGTCCTGGGCGTGTGGAGCATTGCAGCTAAAATAGAGCTTCCAGGTGTGCAAGACATTTTGTTGTTGTTCAGGAAGAAAAGCTGGTCTGTTTGCTGAATTGTTAACAGTAGGGCAGATCTGCTCAAGGATACCCAGGTGGCTGAAGGGCTGGAGCTAGAATTTCACTTCTGCTCTCCCAGTTTTTTTTTCAGCAGCAGTAGACTCCTCTGTCTCCTGTCCTCAGCCTCACCATATGAACATATGTCATATGGGAGAGGAAGGTGGGCACAGAGGTGCTCCAAGCACAAAGCTCCACAGCTAAGCTCTGTTTTTGTTTTCTCACAACCAGCCATGTGGCCTCTTTCCCTTTGTAATTATGGGCAAGCCCCAGGTTGTGATGGTTTCGCCTATGCCTTTTCCACATGACAATACTATAAATGCAATGTGCATTCAAACATGTTGTACTCTGATTTTTGAAACCTTGAACCTTTTCTTGGCTGGACAGAGGCAGTATGTTTCTCTCTCACTGTACTGGCTTCTCCTGCTGAGTTGAAGCTGTGGCTCAGCTCATAAAAGGACACAACTGTTACTCTGCAGTCTATTGAGGTGTTAAGCTGAGACATTCAATGAGTTGGACATACTGAATACAATTCAATGTAATGTTTTCAGTGAACAGTGGGGTTATTAGAAAAATAAACACGCCAACACATTGTAAGTCAGGAAGCCTCAACATTTCATTTTACTCCTTGGCTCACCAAATAAATAAGTCTGACTAGATATGATATATATGTAAGGGGCAGAGGAGAATGGTTTGGCTGGGCAGAAAAAAATTACCAACTACAATAGCAGAAGGAAGTTTGTTGAAAGAATATAGATTTTGAAAACAAAAAACCAAATGTGATGCCAGTGTAATGACTGGCATTGCAAAAATGGCCTGCTATGGGTGAGATTTAATTTACTTCTATCTTAAATTAGTTTAATTTTAAACTTACAACATTAAGAGATTAAGAGATTAATAATACTGCTGGCACAGTTGCAGAATAATTATTTCAGGAATGGAAAACAATTTTGTGATAGCTATTGTTATTTCCATTAGTAGTAGTATATTCAGCAGGCTAATTCTCTTACCTTGCTGGAAAATTCTTTTAAATTTTCTCATAAACTAATTAGCTAATTTGAAATATTTTTATATCATAAGGTGAAAATGTACCACCATTTTATGACCCCTTCAATGTGAGATTCAAGCATCCTTGCTTGGACCTTCCTTCTTGTTTAATGTCTTTGGGTTTGTGGAATGTATCGTGGGTCTCCTGTATTTATGACTAATACTCACTTGTCAGTGAGTACATACCATGCATACCTTTTTTCTGAGTTACCTCACTCAGGATGATATTTTCTAGTTTGCCTGGAAAATTCATGGTGTCTTTTTCTTTTTATCTTTTTTGAGACAGGGTTTCTCTGTATAGCCCTGGCTGTTTTGGAACTCACTCTGTAGACCAGGCTGGCCTTGTTCTTGTTTTTTATAGCTGAAACATATTCTGTTGTGTAAATGAATAAAATTTGCTGCGTCCATTCTTTGATTGAGGGACATCTGGGTTGTGGGTGACAGAATAAAATGTGTGTAGAGACAGGAGAGAGGACCATAGGGACAGGAAAATGAATGGAAATCTACAGCTGCAAGGGGTTGGGAGTTTGAGGATAATCTCTAGGAAGTCCCAAAGACCTCGGATGGGGGGACAGGGAACCTAGGAGTCAATATGGGTAACCTTACCTGAGATGCCTAACAGTAGAGATAATGAAGAACCCTGAAGAGGCCACTTCCTATAGCCAGGCAGGATCCCCAGTGGAAGGATAATGACAATAACCCACCCACAAGATTTTTGACCCAAATTTGTCCTGTCTAAAATAAATGCAGGGATAAATATTGAACAGAGACTAAGGAAATGGCCAACCAATAACTTCTCCAACTTGAGACCCATCCCATGGGCAAGCACCAATCTCTGACACTATTAACAATAGTCAGTTATGCTTGCAGATAGGAGCCTAGCATAATGGTCCTCTGAGAGGCTCCACCAAGCAGCTGACTGAAACAGATGCAGATACCACCAGTGAAATATTGGATGGAGGTTGGGAACTCATAAGAAAGAGTTGAAGAAATGGTTGAAGACCTTGAAGGGGATAGGAATTCCACAGGAAGACCAACAGTGTCAATGAACCTGGACCCTAGCAAGCTCTCAGAGACTGAGAACCAAGCAAAGGCAAAACCAAGTTCCTTGGCACATATGTTGCAGACAAACAGTTCAATCTCCATGTGGGTGCCCCAAAAACTGGACTAGGGGATTTGCCTTAAGCTGCACCCTGAGTGTGGAATTCCTTCCCCAACAGGGCTGACTTCTCTGGCCTCAGTGGGAGAAGAAGGTTCTAATCCTGCAGAGACTTGATGGCCTAGAGTTGGGGGATACTCAGGTGTTCTGCACTCTCTCAGAAGAGGGAGAGAATGGAGGAGAGACTCTGAGAAGAGGAGGGGGTTCACAATTTGGGATGTTAATTAATTAATTAATTAAACATCTTAAAAAAGAAAGAAAATGTCCCACTGTGTCATCTGTTGTAGGTGCTGAGAACATGTAAACATCCTATATTTTCTACAAAATACTGTAATCTGTACTTGGTAATTTGTAACTTGCAGATAAGTGGGGTGACAACATGACTCATTCTGTTTCATTGCCTGATGACATTATTTTTCTGAATACATGGATAGAAAACATGGCCAGTAGGTATAACAATAACTTTTGTAGCTTTAAATATACTAATGTCTTAAAGTATTCAATAAGAAGAATCCTCTGGATTAGTTGGCATGAGGAACCAGGAGGTCACATTAAACTCTTTCAATATTGTAGGATGGCTGCCATCACCTGTAGTCCATATAATGACCAGGTAGGGGCTGGAAGTCAGAGTCACAGGTTAGAGGTGAAAAGAGTACAGAATTCATACACTTACGGGCTAAAGAGATGACTCAGCAGGCACACTGTTAGCTGTGAAAGCATCAGTACCTCAGTTTGGATCCCCAGAAACCATATACAAATCCAGGTGTGGCAGCAGACCAGGTGTGTAAACACAGCATTGGGTCACAGAGACAGGCAGACTTGTAGAGCATGCTGGGTATCCAAACATCCTAAGCAACAATCAAGCTTCAGGCTCAATGTCTGACCAAAAATACAACTGGTGTCACAATCTGGCCTTCACACATGCATTTGGGTGTGCATGTAAACACACACACACACACACACACATGCATGCACACATGCATGCACGCATTTGCACATATTCATGTGCATATCCATGTATATAAACATCAATATTGTACATAATACCTTTTGCTCATACCTTTGATTATTATGTTTCTTACTATAAAATAGAAATACATTGATGAGAATAGAAATCATGGCAGCTTGTTGGAAAGGTCTTTGAGTTTGTCATAAGGCTTTCCTGGAGTACTCTAAAGATACAACAAATTTGTAACTGCAAAGTGTATTCTAATTTATTCCTGTACTCTGTAGGACTACACATGTAGTTCTCTTTGCTTAGATTTGCTTGATTGTATGATGAAACCATTGTGCTTTCAATTCATGTTCTGTTTCTTCCTTCTATGGAGGATTATAGGGCTCCAAAGCCAAATAATGTGAATAACTGTAAATGGCTTTGAGCCCTTTCTGTCATCACATCTCCAAGAGTCATTATTGCCATGCTGAACAATAAAGAATCAAGGAGAGAACAAAATGCATACGGTGAGCACATCACAAAATTGTGAAACCATCCATCTGGAGACTCCCACCCCTATTGACACTCATGAATTGTAATCTAGCTCTTGTGTCTTTAAGGCTTTGAAATGTGATATGAAATTTTATGTATACATCTCAATAATTAGAAGCAATACTCCAATCTGTTTATTTGTGAATTTGAACATCATGTCAAACAGCCAGTCAACCCTGTGGACTTCAGTTCCTTCATTTATAAATGGGAGATTACAGAAGGATGATAAAGATATACCACTAATAATGGACCTAATGTGAATCAGACAATGCTTGATCACCACTGGGAAACAGGTACACTTTCAGGTCTCCTTCATTTCTCTTTAGTCTGTCCTCTGTTTGTTTCTTCACTTACACTCTTTAAATTTTCCTCTACTTCAGATTCACAGTGAAAAATACAAGATTTCTTGTGGAAATATGGTGAAAAATCATAGCAAAGACAGATTGGACTCTAATTCATGGAAAAACCAAGCTCAGAAGTCAAGTAATATCAAGTTGATAAAGAAGAGCGATATGACACATTCCCACGAGAATGATATAGACACAGCAGTCATGTACTCACAACGGCTGTAGGTGTTTGGATAGGATCCACAGAAAACTCGATTGGTAACCATCAAGTCATAGAGGAGAACTTGCTCATGAGCTCCTTCCCTGCTAGGAAGAGCAACTAGAAATTGTGGAATGAGAGGACGTAAGTGCTTTCAGTATATAGCAAGTGGTTAGTTATTCATGCTCTATTGGGTAGCTTTACCTGCATGCCCATATAAGTAGTTCTAGTAAAACCCAATGGGTCACAAAATAAAGAAAAAAGGCATGAAATGATGACTTGGTGGGAAGAAAGCAGAAGTAGAGGGCTAATGGAGATGAAAGATAGACAAATACGTGCCATCAAAATGTAGTGTGTGTGTGTGTGTGTGTGTGTGTGTTATATGTGCATTTGTGTACCTGTGTATGGTTTGTACTATATGAAATCATAAAATAATAAATTAATTTGAGATATTGTTTTAAATCCTGTATACTTGAGTAAATGTTATAACCTCTCTCTGTCTCAGTCTGATCCAGAAATGGGCATAATAATGGTCTATAGAGCACTTAGGGGCACTAAAGGGAAAACTCCACCTAAAGCACTTTGTGCAAAGCCTTGTAGACAGTAAGTCACCAATATAATATGGACATTAGTAACATACATTATTTAAGGCCATGCAGATAAGAACTCTAGAAGTTGAATGTTCTGTTTATACCACTAAAGTCTAATATAATAGTCAAGCTCTGCACTTTAACTAAAGTAAATTTCATACATATTCTTTATTTTATTTTTTTATTTTGGACAGAAGGCCTTACTAAGCTGCACAAAATGGCTTTGAAACCACTGTCTAGAGCATTTAGGCAGGCCTTTTAATTGCAATCCTCCTGCCTCAGACTCCCAAATATCTGAGATTATAGGCCTATGCCAGAAGGTCAGGCCACACATATATTTCATGTAAAAATAATTACTTATAAATACAGGTGCACTAACTATTGATATTGAATGCACTAACACAAATTATATGACCATCTTTACTTCAACTGATCCACAGTATACTGAAAACAATCAGTAAGTTTGTTAAAAATACCCAATGATATGTGTGTAGGGGTATGGAGAAGGGAAAGAAGAGAGTCTATGTTAGCTAAAATTAAGGATAAAAAAAGCTTTATGGAAATACACTTGTTTTTAAGTGTATGCACAATATGTAATACAGTATATGCATTCTAAATTGTATAAAAATATGATACATATTTGCTCAACATAACTAGATGGTAAGACACTATTTCAGAACATACTACTTATTTTGCATGCATAACATAAGGAAATGAACTTTGATTGACCAGGAAAATAATCTGCCTGGCAAGATATGTAATAGGGGCATAATGGTTATGGGGATAACTGACCACTTTCTGCTTGGATATAGGGCTTGCTCCATAGGAAGGATTTCATGTTTAACACTGAAAACTTTGTACTCAAAATCCATTAACTACTCTTGTAGTTTCTTTCATATTGCTGTGACAGGACGCTATTATGAAGGCAACTCAAAAACTAAAGTCTCTAATTTGGGATTATAGTTTCAGAGATTTATAGTCCATAATAATGGCACAAAGGCCTGTGGGCAGAAATACTTCAGAGCTTACATGTCGAGCTACAAGTAGAAGACGTATGAAGAGAAAGAAATTTACGCCGGGCGGTGGTGGCGCACGCCTTTAGTCCCAGCACTTGGGAGGCAGAGGCAGGCGGATCTCTGAGTTCGAGGCCAGCCTGGTCTACAGAGTGAGTTCCAGGACAGCCAGGGCTAAACAGAGAAACCCTGTCTCAAAAAAAATATAAAAAAAAAAATAAAAAAAAAAAAAAAAAAAAAAAAAAAAAAAAGAAATTTAGAATGGCTTGAGACTTTTGAGGCCTCAAGACCAAAAGTGACACAACTCCAAAAAAGCCATGATTCCTAATCCTTCTTAAACAGATCCATAAACTGGGGAACAAATATCAAATAAATAAGCCTATGGGGTCATTCTCATTCAAACTACCACAACTAGGGAGATCACAGGCCCTAGAGGAGGACATATTGTTATTTTGTTACATGGCCATGTTCTAAAACTGTCTTCTAAATATTTGTGATTATGCCCATAGATGAGTGTTGCCATTAACTTTGATCATAGTAGTCAATTTTTTTGCAGTGGTTCGTAGTTAATGCAGAAACTCATAACAGGTTTCAGTGAAAAATGTAAGAAATTATGAGTGCTCAACTGTAAAGTAATTATATATATCAATCTTTCTCCATGTGATCCTTGAGGAACATTATGTCCATGATATAGCTATTGGCACACATAACTCAAAGCATACATAATTACCTGCACAAGGCTTACACACAATCAAAGTAGTCAAAATTCCAGCATGTAGATGGGAGGGACCCCACCCTCGGTTGGGCAATTCATAGCTTCAGCAGAAGAGAGAATAATCCTCCCCAAGGATGTGGCCACTGGAAGGTTTCCTATATCCCAGTAGACAGTCCAACATCTTTGTGTATATGGGAAGCACAGATTGTACTAAGAGATTGTTAATATCTATTAGGTATGTTGTTATTTTGGAAGAAAAATGAGGTGTTACGCACTAGAGATTTTGAAGGAGTTAATAGGGAACATATATGATTAATATTAATTCTATGAATTTTTCAAAAAATAAATAACATTATTTGAAAGGAAACATGATATAAAAGAAATGTTTAACAATATAAAACTACTAAAACAACAAAATTACTGTATTCTGTGTTTAAGTTATTCTGTAACTTGAAAACTTTATTCATTGAAGAGGGGCTTCATTGAAATTTGTTGGGGATAGTAGTGGATAAATTTAACTGCAGTCCATCAGGCTGCTACATGATGATAAAATGGAGGGAGATAGTATGGGAAAACAGTAAAGAATAAATGACCCATAGTCTTCTATAATCAGATCTGAGGATCTGGTCCACAGTCTTTTGTTTTTGTTTTGTTTTTCCTTTGAATTTGTGATGTAGGAGATAGAATTCTGCAAATAATTTTTGGGATATAAGAGATTGGAATAGTGAAGAGCTATAAAAGGACCCTTCATTTTGTGCTTTTGCCTACAATTATATATATATATATGTATATATTATATATATAATTAGCTACAATGAGTATATATACATACATACTCATTGTAGCTAATTATTATGTTATTCTGACCTTATAATTTCATTTTAATAGAGTGACTATCCGTGTTTTCTGATTGTTTATTATCAGTAGCCATTGTTGTATCTGAGTGATGTATAATTTCATTGTTTCTGTTTTTGTTTTGTTCTGCCTTTTAGCTTGAGAATACTTTTACTAGAGTTTAACATCTTTAAAATATTGGCATTGTCTATATTGTCAGGATTCTTCTTTATTCAGCTTTTATTAAGTTTCAGTTTTGATATTAAGTTAATGATATTAAGATAGTGATAACAATAACCTCATAGCATGCTGAAAAGCCTTGAGTACAAAATGATATTCTCTGACTGAGATAATACTACAGTGTGATAGGCATTCTGTTGCCAACTTTGCAGTTACCTTACTGTTAGTACACACACACACATGTCCATGACACTTGTTTTAGGCTGAGTACTGAAATCCACTTAAAGTTCTGCAAATCATCATAGCAAATATATTAGCTAAAGGAACTGTAAAAAACTAGAAAAGGCTTAATTTCTCTAGTCTTTCTATGAAAGACAAATTTGTTCTTCGAGATGCTCTGGGTTTTGTTTCTATTGTGGTACAAAAATGATAGCATATTTTCTGCTAAGACCAAATTGCTTTTGATTCCCCATTGCATGTGTTCTTGTAAAATGATGGCTGGGATGCCTGCTTTCTTGACAGCATCAGAGGGCAGAAGTGTGTTTTTAGAAAGTACTAGGTACAAAATGGTCTCTCCAAAAGGCAGCGAGACTAGACAAATGCCACCTTATGCATTCAGGACTCTGCAGTAAGTACAGCGGGTTTGAAGCATTGGCAGTCAGAAGTCTATGAGTCTCTGGAATAGCTGTGTGGGTAGAACAGCCTCTTCTAGAAACAGCAGCAAATTAGCATCGTGATGCAATGGCAGCAGCTTTTTTCCATTTTTAATAGTGTGACATAAAATTATTCTCTCCTTTTGTGAAGAGAATGCCTTATTTATTTTATTAAATTTTATTTATATGTATGTATGTATTTTATATGTATCTATTTTATATCTGTACCACAGTTTACCCTCGTTTCTCTTCTCCCAGTCTTTCCCCTTCCACAGCCCTACTATCCACTCCTCAGTTTTTCCATTTCTCTTTGTTTCTCTTCAGAAAAGGGTAGAACCCCCATGGATATCAATCAGCCAACTTTGAGTAAGTTGCAGTAAGGCTGGGTGTACCCTTTCCTATTGAGGCTAGGCAAGGCAACATAATAGGAGAATGATTCCTAAAAGCAGGCCACACCCTCAACGTTAGCCCTTGATCCTACTGTTAGGAGTCTCACATGAAGACTAAATTATAACTGTAAGATATATGTGAGGGCCTACATTAGTCCCATGCAGGCTTCCAGGTTGGGAGTTCAGTCTCTGTGAACCTGTTAGTTCTCTGTGGACCCAGATTAGTTGATTTGTCCTTTTTTTTTCTTTTATTATTGACACTTTTGGCTTCTACAATCTTTCCTCCCATTTTTCCACAGGATTCCACAAATTCCACCTAATGTTTGGATGTAAATCTCTGCATCTGTTTGCATCAACTGCTAGATAAAGCCTCTTTAAATACACACACACACACACACACACACACACACACACACACACACATACACACACACACACACGCACACACCCCACAGGATTTCTCTGTGTAACTCTAGCTATCCTGAAACTCACAAGACCAGGCTGGACTTGGATCCAGTGATATTATGCCTTAGTGCTGAGATTAAAGGTGTGTGTCACCATTGACTGGCAACATCTGTCTTATTGAAATGTCTTTAATCATTTCTGTTTTTGTCTAGCCCTGGACTATATATAATATTCAATGATAGCCTGTATATAATCATTCAATGATGGGTTCATGGTATATTGATCATAGAATGAAATTGATGACCAACTCGTTCATAGCTTGTGAGTACTTTAACCAATATTTGAAAATGAAAATTAGCACCTCTCATACCTTATGGTGTCTAACAATTCAGAAAGAGACACTTATTCATCGAAGTTCAATAAAGGAGCAGAATTGATAGAATGATCTCTCTCTTTTTCTCCCTCTCCCTATCTATCTATCTATCTATCTATCTATCTATCTATCTATCTATCACCTAGCTAATGTATGTATAGGTATATATATTTGCATATATGAGTTTATATAACATATATTCATACATACTAAATGGTATTTATTAGAATTGTTTACAGGCTGTGGTCCAGCTAGTTCAACAATGAATGTAAGAATCCAGTAGATGTTCACCCCAAAAGGCTGGATGTCTCAGCTGCTCTTCAATATACACTAGAATTCTGAAGTAGACTCTAATGCCAATAAAGGAACGCACTTGCCAGAGAGTGTTAAGGAAAGCAGGCAAAAAGCAAAGAGATTTTTTTCTTCCATTTCCTTTATATAGGCATCTACTAACAGATGTGGCCCAGACTAAAGTTTGATCTTCCCACTTCAAAATATCCAGCTTAAGGTGAGTCTTCTCACTTCAAATTATTTAATTAAGAAAAGCCCACACAAATGTACCCAGATTCTTGGGTTTTAGTTAATTCCAGATGTAGCAAGGTTGAGACCAAGAATAGCTACCACAAGTCATCAACAAATATATAATTGCAACCAGTAGGATCCCAGTGCCAGATCAATGAAACAGTTCCATGAAATTCCAGCTTGATGAACCAATAATCACAGAACAATGGATGAGGAATTGTTTAAGGATGGTAAGAGACTGCTATATAGCAACATCACTATAAATTCAAATCAAAGTATGTCTGATAACTTTCCTAAATAATAATCACTGTGGCTCCTATTCCCAGTCATCTTTGTACTTCTTGTATACGATATTACCTCCCAAGACTATGTGTATTTGGGGAAAGATTAAAAGCTGTTGTGAGAATGATTGGCTGGGGCCTCAATTGAGGGTTTGAAAACTCCCCCCACTCTTATGCAGAATATTAGTAGTCCTGATCTTGTGAATCTACCTAGACTTATTCATCAGACTGCATTCATTAAAATGGAATTAACCACATCATGAACAAGAAGACAGTTTATACGAATTTTCTCTATTGCCTTTCCATCTTGATTATCCGTCTGAGAAAATGACCCTGTTTCAGTTACTCACATTATCCCCACAATACAGGTTCTACAACTTCAAAAGTAGCAAGTCATGTTATATTGTGCCAGACGGAGAAAACCGACCATATTAGTATTGCTCTGTGAATATTGCACCTGAGCTATTTCAGTCTTATCACTTTGAATAGAGACCACACAACTCTTTCTTCTATATTCTTCTTTGTTTGGGTGCCAAGTATTAACATGAAGTGACTGTTCCTGCATGACATGAACACATATCTAAACTCCCCAGGTATGGCACTAATGGCAAACCAGAATAATTACTTGGCCGAAGTCCACCTTAATTAACAAATGAGTTCATTGAAATTACTTGCAGAACTGTGGGTAAGATGTTACTTAGAGTGTTGATGATCCAAATACCACTAGATCATTTAAAGTCCTATCCCAGCATGGGTGATGAAAGCCATGAAGACCTACTGATGAAGTTGTCTATCTCCAATAAGCTTTCCAAATCCCATGTGTTCAAATACTTCCCTTGTTCTGGGGAAGGATTACATACAACTAGGGTAGAAGGTATGTAGCTGCTGTCTAGTGTCTGTTGACCCTTGCTCCTTTCACTTATGAAGGAATGTTAATAGGCCCCAACTTGTGGATGGTTTATGCAAGTGATCTGATTCTGAGACAGCAGTGATCTTTATTATGATAGGAGGGTAGAGCTCGACACCGTCCTCTTAAGATTCTCATATTGAGTTTAAAATGAGATACACTAAGAAAACACTGGCTAAGTCATAGAACACTTGCTTGTGGATTCAAATGACTTCCAAATACTTTGAAAAATCCATTAAGTACCAATCTCAGAAAGTGGTTTGACTGGGCAAAAACACCCACTTATAGTGTTTTGAAATACAACCTTCTCTGAATGATACTTATTTAACTGACATTGTAAGTGTATCACTTTTTGACTAGGAAATAGCTTCTACAAGATTATGTGTTGAAGTCTAGTTTCCTAGTTGATGGCTTCATTTGGGAGCTGGCAGAAGTTTTAAAAGGAGGAAATAGGTCAGTTTGAATCTGTCTTTGCAGTTATAGCTTATGGTGGTCTCTTACTCTAACATTCTTTCTGTTTCTTCTGACATGGCACAAGTTGACTTTGCTGTGAGTGTTGATCACCCTGATCCTCTGTCTCATCTGGGGCCAGAATCAACAAAGACAAGTACTGTTGACTGAACTCTCTATAAAATTGAGTTAAACAATTCTTTTAAATCATTTCCATTGTGTATTTAATGATAACAATTTAAAACTAACACAACGTTCTTTAATTCTTCTAAATAACCAATTGTGCAGAAATGGTGATTGTTACATCCCCTCTTCACTTCAGTCATCCATCGGACTCCTAGCAGTCTGTGTTTGGGGGCTAACACCTGGGATCTAAGACAGATGCTCTCTGTTGACTGTCTCTGAAGAAGCCGCCTGACCATGCCCACCGCCAGAGTACTCTAGCCAGCTAGCCTACTGAAGGTCTTCTGAACCTGGGGACTTTGGCACCTGAACTTTCTTTGTAGTGTAATTTAGAGACTTGTTTTCAGTTTCTCCTGTGACTATAAAAACCCTGGTTTATTCTTAGTAAAATGGAGCCTTGATTGGGATGCAACTTGGCTTTGTGTTTTCTCTTTGCATTTCAAACCCTCTATTTCAGGTCCTTTATTCCCTCCTGACTGAGTAGAACCCCATTCTTGAAACTGCGGGCAGTTTCAGGTGATCTATAATATAAGTTCATTTCACAAAATTCAATTCATGTTTAGGGAAGCTGAAGCACAAAAATCATAAATCCGAGGCCTGTCTGGGCTACAGAACAAGCTCAAAGCCAGTCTAGGCAAGTTAGTAGAACCCTGTCTCAAAATAAAATGTAAAAAGAGATTTGGGTATATAGTTTAATGTTAGAGCCCTTTGCCAGCATATGTTACATCCTAGATCCAATCCC
>NW_022196905.1:36701206-36702099 GCF_008632895.1 Mastomys coucha | reverse complement strand
AAAACAAGAAAGGAAGAGATGAAAGAAAGAGAAAAATGATGAAGGGAAGAAGCAAGAAAGAGTGAGACAACAAAGTAGGGAAAGAAAGGAAAAAAGAAAAAGGAACAGTTCTCTTTCGGATCCTGTATTTTGGGTGGTTGGCAATATAATTTTCCTCAATTAATTAAAAAAGAGTAGAGTATAAGGGTAAAGATATTAGAGAAAGAAGAAATTGTTTAGTGTAGTGCATTCAAAATTTTTCAATGAGGAATCTTTTAAATATATGTATATGTATAATATATATGTATATATACATATATGTGTGTGTTTGTGTGTATAGTATTAAATTTTACTACATTTTCTATGAAAGATTTCCAGAGACACCCTGGGATGATGCATCAGGACTAGAACACTGCCAGGAGGACCTCTCCTCACAAGCAGAAGAGGATGTGTATAGGTAGTAGGGGTCAGACAGCACAGCAGTTCTGTGAGGGGCATAGGGCCTTTTAACAAAGTAGAAATAAGCTTGCTCAATTAGTAGAATAATTAGAGATTATTTTGAAATTGAATTAAGCCCAACAAGTACAAGAACCAGGAATTCAGTGTCTGATCCAAATAAGACCTGGATGCCTCAAAGATACTTCAGACAACCACAGTGACTCATGACCGGATAACAGTCCATTCTAATTTTGATCCATTTCAACCCCAGTCCTGTCTGCATTTTTCTCTATGTATGTATGCGTATATGCATATGTACATGTACATGCACATGCACACACACATATATATATACACATACATATATACATATATATACACATATACACAGATATATATGTATACACATATACATGTATGTTTATGCATGCACCATATACACAGACATATATATACATATGTATATATATATATAT
>NW_022196905.1:36698985-36701196 GCF_008632895.1 Mastomys coucha | reverse complement strand
TATATATATATATATATATATACATATACACATGCACATACATGCACGTGCTCACATACACACACACATATGCCTACATATATATGTTTTGGTGAAAGGACCATGCTATCAGTCACTACAGATCCTCCTATGATTCACTTTGGAGTGATCATCTTCATTTAGCAATATTACAGAGGAGGTGAGAAGGGTTTTTTTTAGGCAGTTCAAAGGAAAAATGGAGTGAAGCATCTTAAAATTATGCAAGATCTTTTGAGTAATAGGCTAAGGAACATAATCATAAAATAATTACAAAATGGGTCATTCTCTCTGTTTTAGCCAGGAATGTTGCCTCTCTTAAAGTTTATAGTAGCTGGGCAGTGGTGGTGCATGCCTTTAAACCCAGCACTTGGGAGGCAGAAACAGGCAGATTTCTGAGTTTGAAGCCAGCCTGGTCTACAGAGTGAGTTCCAGGACAGTCAGGGCTATACAGAAAAACTCTGTCTCGAAAAAAAGTTTATAATTGACCTCAGCAAGAATATGAGAATCTGGCACTTGTTTTGTGTTGTAGGAAAGGAATAATAATGCCCTGGCTGAGTTCCACTCTCTGACCAGCCTTTAAGTGCTCCCTTCCAGCTCAATGCTGAACTCTGCCATGCAGAGATTATTAACACTCTGGCTTTAGACTGACAATTTCAAAAGGCATAAAAATCCTCAATGGAGAAAAACTGGCAAATTTTAGATGGAAAGGTTTAAATTCTCAGCTCTTCCTTTTTAAATGGCAGTGATTTTTATTCCGTAGTGCTTGTGGGTAGAGATAATAGAAGAGACTACCCTGTAAAAGAGTCCAAGTTTAATTACTTTGACAAAAAGAACATTCCTCTTTTTCAACTCAGCTACAGAATAATTTCAAAAATGCTAAATCTCACTAAATCACCTCTTAAATCATAGTTAAGTGTAGGCTCTTAACCCAAACTCAATAAAAAAAGCTGCTTGAGGCGAGAAAAAGAGAGTCATGGGAAGAAAAGAAGTTTATGGGATAAAAAAAAAAGCCAGTGGTGAAATTTTAAAAATGCATGTATGTTACTTAAGCCTACAAAAAACACTTATCAACAGCTTGCCCACATAGGAGATAAATTGCTAGGCTTAGACATGTAGAGAGAATTGTTTCAGGGGCAATATGCATCTGTGCAATCAATAGACACTCATCAATTGCCTGATGCACTCCAAGGACTGTTAATGACAAATAGTTTGGCATAGGGAAATAAAAGTGGTCTTTTAAATGATGTAAACAAGACCATGCCAGGTTTTGCTATAGGACTAAGTCCAGAGCCCTTGTTCTGATCTACACAGTCCTCAAGAATCAACCTGTTCATCTCTTTAGTTTCATCTCATCTCTTGCACCATTCATAAACTCAGACTGCCTGGATTGGTTCCAACTCCTTTGAGAATAGAATTAGAGAGACCGTTTTTTTAGATAGGAGTTTACTGTGAGGTTACTATTGCAAGGCTGCAAATGGAAGACAGACATGGAATAAGGTGGGGGATGGACAGTCTGATTTATTCCCAAACTGATTACAGAACTTCTGACAGTGTGAAGATTCTGTCCAGAATTTTCTTTTCCAGATTCTAGGAAATTTATTCTGGAAACCAAAGACTTAAGTGTGAACAACATGTCTCCTAGCTCCCTCTGGGCTATGTCTCGAATAGATTCGTGTCTTCTCTGCAGGACATTGATCCTCATTAACTACTGGATTATGTAACACTGACCTCCTAAACACTCAGTAGTTATACCTGGATCTGTACAGTGTAGTGGATTTTTATGCTATCTACCATCACTCTTAACTGGGCTTACTTGAACATGACATCTTCCTGGAAAGTCCAGTACCTATTGTGAAAGAAATGCATGGGTGCGCATGGTTCAATAGCACATGGGCTGAAGTTTGCAAAACCTATCAATGGTGCAGAGTACAAAGTATATTACGTTGTAGTAATCTGTATAAAAGTGAAGCTGAACAGATCTGGCTAGCATACAACCTAGGAACAATACAACTGCCTTCTGTTCTATAAGGAAGTCTATTTCATTCCCAGTTCAGACTCCTACCTGTGCTTTGAAATACCAGATCTTATTTTGCCTTCTTTTTTTCAAATACCTTTTCTATGCAAGGCACTTCCTTCTTTTAAATTTTGTTAGATGTTTTCTTTATTTACATGTCATACAATATCTCCTTTCCC
>NW_022196905.1:36693219-36698853 GCF_008632895.1 Mastomys coucha | reverse complement strand
ACTGGCCCTGGCATTCCCCTACACTGGGGCATAGAACCTTCACAGGACCAAGGGCCTCTCCTCCCATGATAACTGACTTGGCCATCCTATGCTATACACATGCTGCTGATGCCATTAGTCCTACCATGTGTACTCTTTGGTTGGTGGTTTAGTCTCTGGGAGCTCTGAGGGTACTAGGTAGTTCATATTGCTGTTCATCCTAAGGGGCTGCAAGCCCTTCAGCTCCTTGAGCCCTTTCTCTAGCTCCTTCATTGGGGACCCTGTACTCAGGCCAATGGATGGCTATGAGCCTCTACTTCTGTATTAGTTGGGTACTGTCAGAGCCTCTCAGGAGACAGCTATAGCAGGCTCCTGTCATCCAGCACTTGCTAGCATCCACAATAGTGTATGGATTTGATGATTGAATATGGGAAGAATTCCCAGGTGGAGCTATCTCTGGATTTTCCTTCTTTCAGCCTCTGCCCCATAGGTAGTCTCTGCAACTCCCTCCATGGGCACTTTGTTCCCCATTTTAAGAAGGAACGAAGTATCCACACTTTGGTCTTCCTTTTCCTTGAGTTTCTTGTGGTTTGTGGATTGTACTTTTTGTATTCTGACATTCTGGGCTAGTAACCCTTATCAGAGAATGCATACTATATGACTATTGATGCAAAAATACTCAATAAAATTCTTGCAAACCAAATCCAAGTACACATCAAAATGATCATCCATCATGATCAAGTAGGCTTCATCCAGGGATGGTTCAATATATGGAAATCCATCAACTTAACTCACTATACAGACAAACTCAAAGGAAAAAAAAGCATATGATCATCTCATTAAATCCTGAGAAAGCATTTGACAAAATCCAACATATCTTCATGATAAAAGTCTTGGAAAGATCAGGAATTCCAGGCCCATACTTAAACATAATAAAAGCAATATAAAGCAAACCAGTAGCCAACATCAAACTAAATAGAGAGAAACTTGAAGCAATCCCACTAAAATCAAGGACTAGACAAGGCTGCCTACTTTCTCCCTACCTATTCAATATTGTACTTGAAGTCCTAGCCAAAGCAATTAGACAACAAAAGGAGATCAAAGGGATACGAATTGGAAAGGAAGAAGTCAAATTATCACTATTTGCTGATGATATGATAGTATACTTAAGTGACCCCAAAAATTCGATCAGAGAGCTCCTAAACTTGATAAACAACTTCAGCAAATTAGCAAGGCACTTCCTGACTGCCATGTCTAAGATAGATCCCTTGGGCTAGACTCTAGCTTATCCCTTTAGCCTGCTTTATTTTCTCATAAAATTTATCACTACCTAAAATCACTTTGTATTTTTAAAATTATTTGCACATATATTATCTTTCTTCTGTTCTACAAGTTAGAGGTACTATAAATCATGTCTATTTATATATTGGTATATTTCTAGGATATGCAGCAAAAATGGAACAGAACATACACACAGAATTTACTTATTTTGAAGAGGACAAGTAAAGGAAAAAGTGAGTAAAATAGTCTGACTGTGAAGAATTCTTGATTTGGTATAGGACAACAAGTAAATATTCGATAGCCCAAATTTTGTGATAAATACTCCATTTGAAGGCCATTCAGACTGACAGCAACCATCAAAGAGGCATCACTTCAGACTGAGCCGACAGTTTTCTAGAATGACTGAGGCTTGACTGGTACAAGAGCAAAGTCTCAGATACTCCTGAGGACAGCCAGTGAGATGTCAGAGGCTCCCTGCCTTCTCTCATGCATGCTCAGCTTAACCCTCACTCTGTCCACTCTTGCCAGGAGCCTTGGGTAAATAATAAGCATCGTTGTCTCAGCCTCTCCATCTGTGAATAGGTGTAATATTAGATGTCTCCAGAAACAGTAAAAAAGATGGATGAGAAAAGCCACAGGCAAAGGAGGTCTCATTTCAGGATTTGTTCTATGAGAAATGCTGAGTATACAGCTACTCTATTATTGAAGGGATATTGTTAAAGGAGTATTCATTTATAGATTATCTATTTAGTGGGAGATGCTGAAATATCCATGGACAGACAGTAGCAGGCAAAACAGATCAAGTCCTTTTCTTATAAACCTGCCATAAGAGGGTTAAAAATCACATAAACACATCTTTTTAAAGCCTTAAAAATCTGAGATTTTGTGTAGCAAGGAAGCAGGGATGCTGAATGCCCAGGGAGTACTGTCAACTATGGCTCAATAGGAGGATGACATTTAAACTGAGATCCAAAGAATAAGCAAGAGCCAGCCACACATAAAGGCCAACAAAGCAGTCCAGGACTTAGGAACCTTGTGTACAAAGGCTGAGAGTTTCTAAGGGGGAAGGAGAGAATTGAGTCACCAGCTCTGAAAGAGTGGTCGATGTCTGGAGGGCAGAGATAAGGCTGTGAGGTCTGAGACCAGACTGCAGAGGTGAGTAGCCACAGATCATGCTGGGACTTGAAGGCCAGTCTAATGGTTTTGGATTTACTTCAAAGCACAATGGAAGTTCATTGGATGACTTTAAGCAGGAGAATAGCAGGATCCAGTCATATTTTTAAAAGTCACAATTTTAATTTCACATAGCATCTCTGTGGATGCTATGTGAAGAATAAGTTAGAATGAGTAAAAGTGGTAATAAGGAATTCCATTAGCCAGCAGTGAGTAGTAGCTCCCAAAGTTAGAAGTTATCACCATAGGTTATTAGCATTCAGAGCCTTTGAAACACTTAGAGTTTTTTTCTGTCACTATGTCCTGCCATATATGAAGAGCAGATAATGAGTTACTGTACCTCAAAACCCTTGGGAAGGTCCATATTCCTGAGCTAAGTGGATCATCTCTGAAACATTCAGAGACACTGGCTTTTATGATCCCCTTGGCTTTTAATCTTGAATTTCCATGTCTTAATGTTCTGTAGTTGTGATGGTCAAATTTTTTGGTGGTCAAAATGATCAATCTATTTAATTCTCAGGAGACACTATAGATTTTCTTATAACCCTGTATGTCACCATCTCTCATAAAACTTCACCTGAGTCCAGTGACAGAAAGGACCTGTTTAAAAATTATAATCCATTCATCAAATTGAAGTACTTTCTAGAGTGAATATAAAGGCTTAGTGTCAAGATTGTGAGATATAAGTGGGAATACTCTCGTAACATATTATCCCATGACCTTATAAATCATATGCATTGTCAACACATAATCAATCATTACCGTACATGGACGGAGTTTTGTCATATTTCCTGGATTACTCTGCTCATGTATCTCATTTAATCATTATAGTAACATTGTCACATAGACAATGCTATTGCCACTTTATATGAAGAGATCAGGGTCCATTCTTTCATGTACCCCAACTGGAATATGGAGATGGTATTTAAGTCATTGACACTATAGGAAATACATGGTAGAAACTTCACAACTTATCTCATTGAACTCCCACTATAAAGGTACAGGGGAGTTTATGAGAGAAGGAAAGAACTCTCTTAAATATTTACAAGTGAAGTCAGCTATCTTATTCTCACTGTACTTAACTGTAACTCAACAAAACAGAATGAAACCCAGTTACCATTTTCTTAAAAAAGTTTAGAAATAGCAAATGAATTAAAGGAAAAATTGGTCCTGATGGAAACACCAGAAAAGCAGGGGTATGTTTCCATAAGGAATGGCTGCAGGCCCATCACTCATCTCTAGAGATGTTCTTCAGGGTGGTTCACTAGAAACAAGGAAAATTACTCACTGAAGATGATAACTCACAAAACTTTAAGGCGTAAGGCTCTGTTGTTACTATTGAGTCTGAAACACAAAACTCATAATGTGATCTTTTGTTAGCTTTCCTTAAAAGTTGCTCATTTAACTTTACTGTGAAAGGTAACTATCAAGCAGCACATTTTTGTCTAGCAACATCATGATGAGGAGGGCTTCTAATTTTTACTTCATCCATTCGCCTTTACTTCCACTGATGATACTGATGAGGAGTAATGGGTTTTTCAGATCCATCTGCCACTATGAGTCTTCATTTCCTGAACCCATTCACATCTGTTTTCAAGTCATTTTCAGTTCTCTTAATTCCTGTGTTCTTTACTTGCCTAAGCTGTCTCTTAGACAGGCACGTGTCCCAAAAGTCAGTTTTCTCTCCTAAAAACTCCTTGAAGACTTAATGTTCTTTCAAATGCATCCTCCTCCTTTGTTTACCCACTTGACAAAGATGTATAAAGCAAGAATATATAATAGACTATAATATTGTTAAATGTCAGAAATCACTGACATACCTATTGGCCAATGTTTAATACCTGTGAAAAATGCATAAACAAAGATGCTTACTTACAATTCTTATATAATTCTGAGGTGAAATATTCACCATAGTTAAATTATACTTATCCATCTGACTTCCATAACGGAAAGCTGAGTAGGCATATGTACAATTGGATCTCACTGGTCAGAAAAGAAGGTTATAATCTACCATAACCAGTATTCATATATAAAAAAAAAAAACCTTTCCACTTGGAACATACATACCTAAGCAAATATTAAGACTGATCACACTTTCTTTAAATCTGATTTCTCAGGTAATAGATTACACATGCATGTAATGGTTATAGGTTATAGAGAACATATTTAATGACTATAGGAAGGACCTGGTTAGCTTCTTAGTTCTTTCCTACTCAAGACCTGCAGACTGATCACTTCATTCTTCTTCACACAGGTTGCAAATCTTTCTGTATTAAGAGTTTCTGATGTTCTTGTCTATTATCCACTCTTGGAAGTACAAAGTATGCTACTAACTTTACTATATACATATATGCAATACATATACACATACACATACATATATCTATCACCACTATTACTTGAACCCATGCATAGTAGAGATGTTTGGGAGAAAAATCTCCTGTACGATATGTAGACTGTGGCCCTAAAATCCTGTCTTCTGCAGGCTACAGGCAGCCTTTCCAGGATATCTCTAGGAAGCTTCTGTTTCATTATTCAATAGGTAAAATGGCTGTTTCCTATTAAAATGTCTACCAGACTCCAGTTTCTGAAGCTACAACACACTTAACCAATAGCTTGACCAAAATAGTTACATCAGCTACTATTTGTTTGGCACATTTTTTAAAAAAAGACTATTTATTTATTATGTATGACTGATCTGCCTGAATGTATGCCTGAAGGCCAGAAGAGGGCACCAGATCTCATAATAGATGGTTATGTGCCACCATGTGGTTGCTGGGAATTGAATACAGGACCTCTGAATGAGCAGCCAATGATCTTAACCTCTGAGTCATCTCTCCAGCCCTCTATGGCATTCTTGAAAGATGACCTCTACAAGTTCTGCAGCCAGTCCCACAATACACAGAGAAAGCCACACTTCCAGGTGATCTAACAAGCACAGGATCCCAGGATCCCAGAATCACAGGATCACAGAGGCAGCTTGACTCATAGGAGTTCTGACACAACCAGGATCACAGGAAGGACAGGCTCCAGTCAGATTTAGCAAAGGCTGGTAGCACTAGAGTTAACCAAATGGCAGGGGGCAAGCATAAGAAAATAAACAACACAAATCAAGATCACTTGGCATCATCATAACACAATTCTCCTACCATAGCAAGTCCTGGACACACCATCACACTGGAAACACAAGATTCAGATCTA
>NW_022196905.1:36679881-36692436 GCF_008632895.1 Mastomys coucha | reverse complement strand
AGAAAGAATTTTAAAAGCAGTAAGGGAAAAAAGACAAGTAACATATAAAGGCAGGCCTATCAGAATTAGTCTCTGGCAGATTTTTCACCAGAGACTATGAAAGGTAGAAGATCCTGGGCAGATGTCATACAGACCCTACAAGAACACAAATGTCTGCCTAGGCTACTATACCCAGCAAAACTCTCAATTACCATAGATGGAGAAAACAAGATATTCCATGACAATATAAAATTTATACAATATCTTTCCATAAATCAAGCCCTACAAAGTATAATAGATGGAAAACATCAACATAAGGAGCAAAACTACACCCTAGAAGAAGCAAGAAGGTAATCTTTCAACAAATCCACACAAAACTAATTCCACCTCTTACAACAAAAACAACAGGAAGTGACAATTACTTTTCTTAATATATTAATTTGAAAATTAATATTACCAACATATCTTAATCAATTGAAATCCAGTAATATGAGGAATTGGAAATTTGTTGATTGTCATCCAATGATCTCTCTACTTCAGTAATTGGAGAAATAGGTCCAACATTGTACAATCTATATACACTGTCAGCTTGTTTGTTTGTGACAGTGTCTTGCTGTGTACAACATAAGGGTCTTCAAATCTTGCTTCTCCTATCTCAGTCTCTCTATTAGTAGTATTGTTTATTTCATGTTTTTACACTATACTATGATTTTCAGAACAGCTTATATATTTCAAAAGTATTTATATACCCAAAAGAAACATAGACGATTAACTAGGGAGGTGGCTTGTAAGAGAACAACACAGTGAAACTGAATGCCTTGCTTGACATTTGTAACTCTTGTATCAAGTTTGAAGAAGATGACTTTAGAAGTTACTCTTTCTCTGAGATAATTGCTTTTCCAAATTATCACAGCTAATGAACCAAATTTTTACCCTCACCTAATGTCTGTGCCACCCTCCAAGCCGAACCATTGTTCATTGAAACAGTTGGCGAATGACTTTATGGATAGACCATCTTAATACCTATACCATTTCTTAAATGAATACAACCTGTTCTCTGTGGGCTGAGAATAAAGTCACTCACTCAAGTCAAATAGTTTTGACCATAACAGGAAGTCTGTATCCAAAAATCGAGCCTACAATTCATTTCTTGGTGCAGCAGAACTATCAACTCTCAGCTTAGCTATGATGGCGGTAAAATCCTTTGGTGATGTGAGGGTCATTGAAATACAGCCTTATTACAATAAAACCCAATGTCTAAAAATTGTTCTTATTTTGAGCTTGTACCACAGTAAGAGCCAAGATTTTAAACTCTACTAAATACAAAACAAGCAAAAAGACTTTATATATTCATGTTCATTTAAGAAAATACTAGTAGTGATGTATTATTTTTAAGTATACAGCTAATATGTTTGGAGTTATTTAAAATTTATATTGAGAGAAATGTATTTTCACTATTGCTGTAGATGAGCATCTACATAAGACTGTTAAATTGATTGCTGTTTATATCAAACTACTTTTATAAAAGTAAAAGAAAAAAAAAGAAAGACGACCTCTATACCTGTGCTCATGTTCTTTTGCCACAATAAGTTATTCAGCACATTGAATTGATCTATAAAACCCCTATCCTAGGACTTTCAAGGATTCCCCCTCTCCTGTTTTGATTTGTAAGATGCCTGTGTATAATCTCCAGCATTGTTAGCATTGCTACCATATGTTCCTGCTCCAGTCCTAGAACCATTCGTTCTTACCAAGAATGCCACACAGTCACAAGTAAGCACCATGCTCATATGCTCTTGCTGCTTTGTTGTTATCATGGTGGGGCAGAGAAGATTGTGCCTATTATATCCTCTAACTCAGTTTAAATTGAACTTCCTCATTTTGCAATGATCGTCCCTACATGAGAATGGTCCCTGTCTCTTAAATTCCATTAATATCTCAGTCCAGTTGATAATCCTACGAGTTATCAACAAGTTAGGTATCTCCTTACTGTCTAGTCGTCTATGTAGAGACAGATGGTGCTGTATAGATTGCTGGGAGAGAGAACTTGCCAATGCTTTCACCCAGCTGTAGTGCTTGCATGCTATAATACCCAACTGCCAGTCAAGTTTTGTCCATTATTTCAATTTTAGTATGACTGTTACAAATGCTTATTGCTTGGATTTTAGGTTATCTTAATAGAAAATTCATGCCTGGTACCATAATCCTAGTCAAAAACCATGTTTGTTTGGGGGAAGGCAGAGAGGTCTTGGGGAGAAATTCACTACTATTGTTTTAATGCATGTGGTGTGACACTGTCATCTAAATATTTTTGTTAAAACATCTCATATATCACCAGATTCCTCTTCAAGTTATATCTTGGTGTATATGAGCGTGTATGGTGCTTGCATGTTCTCTGTGTGCATGTTTGTGTGAATGTTTGCCTATGGTATGTATATGTTTGCATGAATGGGCATGCAAGTGAAACCCTAAGTTATCAGCTGATATCTTCTTCAAGCCTTCTCTACTATCTTTTATTGAGGCAAGGTCTCTTACTGAACCTGAAGCTTGTAGATTCTGCAAAGTCTAACTTATCATCTTGCTCCCTTCATCTTCTGTCTCTGATTCCTGAGTAATGCATCGAGAGGTGATCTGGCTATTGCCTAGTTTTATATGAATTCTGGGGTTCTGGTCCTCATTATTTCACAGCAAGTACTTTACTCGCTGAGTTATCTCTTCAGCCTCTAGGTTTCATTGCAGGAACTACCTTAAGAATAAAGTCCAGACTACATATCTTGAAATGTATGCCTCCAATCCTTTGTCTCACTATGCAAAACAAATGTTAGAGACAACAGCACAGTTAAAGAAGAAACAGCAGGGACAGGAGAGGAGAAAAGGAATGTTTCAGAGAAGAGAGCTAATGTGAGATATGGAAAAATCTCTCGGAAGTTAACTAGATAAGAGAAGAAAAGGGATGGTAGGAATGGTGGGGATGGCAGGGATGACAGGTTATAGAAGGTTTCAGAGTTTATGTAAATTTGTAAGGATGTAGGAGCAAGAGTAGGCATGAGAGTGAGAAGGAGAGGAAGAAGTATGCATACATATGTATGTATATATATTTGGTTTAAAAACAAACAAATGCCAGACGGTGGTGGTGCATGCCTTTAATCCCATCACTTGGGAGGCAGAGGCAGGCAGATCTGAGTTTGAGGCCAGCCTGGTCTACAGGGTGAGTTCCAGGACAGCCAGGACTACACAGAGAAACCCTGTCTCAAAAAACCAAAATGAAAACAAACCAAAACCAAAACCAAAACCAAAACCAAAACCAAAACAAACAAACAAAAAAAGTAATAACTTCCAACTGACAAATCTACAGCATAACTCCTTTATCAAAGGCTCAATGATCATTCCAGAAGACAAGGTAGACAGTTTTTAAGAGACAAATATAAAGGGAGCTTGCTATGAATTTCTGTTTCCTAAAATGTCAGAAACTATACCCAGGAAATCTCATCAACATGGCTGTGAAAAGATGACTTGAACAAAGCCAACACTGATAGACATGCTCACTTGGAAAGCTCAACCCTAGGCTCACTAGGCCTCAACCCTAGACAAAGATCTACAGGAGAGTTTGAAATACTGAGAGCAGTAGAAATAATATTCCCCAGGAAGAGTATACTAATTGTTTATCCAAAACCAAATACTCAGCCCATAAACAAAAGCATATAGGTAATATTCCACCACCACCACCACCAACAACAACAACACTTTACAAAGACAACACTGAATTTGAAAGAAAGCAAGTGGTAGTGCACATGGGAAGATTTAAAAGAGGTGGTATGGTGGTGGAAGGGAGGCTAAAGAAATTATATAATTATAATCTCAAAATATGAAAGGTTATTTAATACCTAATTTAAGATTATTGCAGTTGATCTGCAAAAAATTATGGAAAAATAATGTTGTAAAATTCTCTTTATCAGAAGAAATTACATTGGGTTACTCCCATTCCACAGTAACCTTGGGGTGATAAGAACCTAGCTTGGCTTGGTTCTGCTTTTTGATATTATATGCTTGTTTTTCTTGAGGTCTTATACTGGGAAAACTGGAGTAGAGCTGAGGATGTGAAGCCTATATTGGCAGAAGAAGACACTTGCTATTACTATCTGTGAAATGTTAAGTTGCTTACCAAAATGATAAAAGAAGATAAAAATGGTAGCATCTATGATTGCTCAGTTATCCAGGAGGATAACGCTTCACTTTTAATAAAATTATATTGTCTAAAGAGTAACTATTTTCTTTTTTCTCATTTGAATTTCCCACTCTCCACTTCACCTTCAGAGGTAATAATTTCCTAAGCATCAACAGACTATATGTTATGGCATGGAAATCTAAGGCTTGCCAATATTAAGACCTATGATCCTATTTAAAAAGATGTTGCCAAGTAAAGAAAGAGAAAAGCACAATGGCAAAAAGAATGCAGAAGTCATGGGGAAAGCAAATGAAGTAACTGTCAGCAAAATATCGAGGAACTCAGTGCTTAGTACTGAGCACCCCCTGTGGGCTGCTGGCTCAGCCTGCCACGTGACCAAACATGGAAAAGTATTGGCTTGCAAGAATTGGAGAGAATGGATTCTTGGGGAACAAGTCTTGCTGTGGAAAATGAAAAAGAATTTTTCAGGAATGAGAAGACAGAGTGAAGAAAATCATACTGGGGCAGGAAACCATATCTGTAAAAAATATAAATAGCCTAAGTCTGGGCAAATGGCTCATCATTCTTGGAGGGCAACTCAGCTAAAAAACTCCAGAAAAGCACTTTCTCCAGAGAACACGGGTGTAGTTCTTGCTTCATCTTTTCTTTCCATTTCTTCTACATTCTTCTGCCATGGTGCTTCTTTCTTTTTATCTTTTACTTGGTAGCATCTTTTAAAATAGGATTGTGGCTTTTGATCTTGGCAAAGCTTAGAGTTTCATGTCAGAGTATACAATCTATCAGTGCTTAGGCAATTATTGACTCTGAGGGTGGAGTGGGGAGTGGGAAATCCAAATGAGAAAAAAAGGAAACAGTACCATGTTTTCCAAAATTTATTTTAAGAGCCAAGTAACACTTGGCAGGTAAGAGACTTTGCTTATAAGAGTCACACACTGTTGGGGATATATGTACACACACACACACATATACACACACAGATACACACACACACACACACACACACACACACACACACACACACACACACCTCCATCCAAAAGGTGGGCTAATTAAGATCAAAGTCTCACTGCAAATCACCTAATAGGAAAGATGGAAGACAAATCTCATGCTGAAACCTGATTCCACAGTGAAGAGAAAAGACTTGATGTTGGGTAGGGCTATGGTAGCAAGGCACACAAGGATGAAGGGCTTTTACAGAGCCTCACTCTTTGAGATGTGCCATATAGTAGGAACCTATGAGTTTTTTCCAACTTTGGAAGCAGGCATTTACAAAGTCTTACTTTACAATAAAGTCTGAAAGAAGTGAAAGACTCTACTTGTTTTCTTTTGGAATTCCAGAAGAGCACTTGTCTATAGAGTAGGAACATTGAAAGGGGGTCATGGCTCATTTGGACAAAAATAGTGCTGGAGTTCTTTCCCTAGTTGCTTGTGGCTTATTGAATATATTATTACACAGGACTTTCTGGGTGAGTGGGTTTGAAGGTGACATTAGTGAGTGGATATCGATGTGACAATGGCCTTGTTCAGCTGAAATCCAAAATTGCAGGATCACATTCTTTCTGAAAGAGCACAGTACTTTTCTTCTCCTCAGTTACGCCTGATCCATTTGTTGATGACCAACCTCTCCCATGTTAAATGCCAAAAAGATAACAATTTTGTTCTACTACAATACTACAATTGTCACATGCCCTTCAGACTTCTGCCTCCTGGTTCCACTTTTAAGGGTCTTTGTGATCGTGTTTGGGCCACACAGGTGATCTGTGACCCTCTCCCTCCTCCTGCATTAGCTACCCAGGAGCCTAGAATTCCTCTCTATGGTAAGTGTCCTTTCCACAAAACCAAGCCTAAAGACTGCTTTCTCAGAAGTCTGCCATCTGCAAGTTTATTGCTTTGTCTGCTGCTGAGATGCTGAGATGTCAATGCTGAAGGCTGCCATCCAGACAGGAGAAAACACCTGTATGTCAAGAGAAACAGGAAATATCCAGAAGTGCTAAAGATAGTAAATGCCTGCACCTGTGCACCATATAACCATTCCAGAAACTCTCTCAGCGAAGAGAGTGGACTAAGAAAAAAGAAAAAAGAATCATGAGGTGTCTAAATTAACCAGACAAGAGTCTATGATTTAAACTGGAAGAGACAGATAACCTTCAAGTAACAAGATTAAAATTTTTTGCTGACTTAGGGAAACTGGAGAGAGGGCTTATTACTAGGCTACTTGAATTTAGAAAAATTATTTTTAAAAACCTTACATGCATGCATAATGGAACATGCAGATTTCAATGCCGTGGCATTTTCTTAAGTGTTTTATTTGATGTTTATTTTTTTTCTGATCTACCTTTCTATACACAGGTTCTTACTTTAAATATTTTCCATCTCTTATTACTCTTGTTCTTCCAACTGTATAACTCCTATTTCTCCCCTTTCTTTCCTCCCTCCCTTGTTTTTATATCTATTCTATACCAGATAGAGAAGTGCATGTGACGCTTTTTTTTATTATAATTTTGTCCCCAAGACTTAGAGTGGGATAAGATGAGAACACCTGTGGGTGTTTTATTGACTAAAAAGAATAAACTGATTGTAACTTTTCCCATGTAGTAAACACAGGATGCAGCCAAACACAGGAGAACATTACCTGTGTTTGGAAATCTCAAAGAAGAGCCAGGTTGCATTAAAAATAATGTTAATTATGTCTTCTTTTAATGATCCCAGTTTCTCCAGCTGTCAAATGAATTATCACCTTTTAAACACGCCCGTTTGGAAACTGCTTTAATTTACAGGCAGAAGATACAAAGGAGTCAGAGTAATTGGAATTAAATTTATTTCAGAGAGTTTCCCTTTTTATTGTTGTTTAAATGAGTTCAAATAAATTGAAATAGCAACCAACTTCCAAATGAATACAGGCAACCAAGTGAGATTACGTCACCTTAAGCCAAAGGCTGGAACTGAACTGATCCGTAAAGAATTATTCTCAACAATAGCAGGCTGCAGTGCTCTTAAATCTCAGAGTTATGTGTTTTTTTTTTTCTTTTTGAAAATAACCTACTCTGGAAATAGTACATCCGTCTCTGAAGGGCAGCAATAACTTCAAATTGTAGGAGTATCCAAATTATGGGATGAATACCTCTGGGTGATTGCATTTCTGGAAATATCACTTAAAGGAAAAGGCACTTCTGATTTCATGAAAAAATTGTAAGAAAAACAGCTTCGAAATAAGGTTTCAGAACTCAGAATGCAGCAGGATGAGGCTTATAAAGAAAAGGAATGGCCACAACATAAACCACACAGAGAAAAGAACAAAGAAAAGACATGATCAACTCTTGCTGATGATGGGCCACAGGTGAGCAAGTACCAAGGAATCTGAACAAGAATAAACATCCTCTCTCTTCCTCTTTCCATTTTCCTTCCTATATTCCCTCCTTCCCTCTCTAGGAGGAAGTGAAAAGAAATTATGAGTACCAGTCTTATGTAGGCAATGTATTCAAGAAATAAAGAATGTGATTTGCCATGATCATGAAAGATCTTTCCATCTTCTGAGATCTTTGATTTCTTTCTTCAGAGACTTGAAGTTCTTGTCAAACAGATCTTTTACTTGCTTAATTAGAGTCACACCAAGGTATTTTATATTATTTTGAAGGGTGTTGTTTCCTTAATGTCTTTCTCTGCCTGTTTATCCTTTGTGTAGAGGAAGACTTCTGATTTGCTTGAGCTAATTTTATATCCAGTTTGCTGAAGTTGTTTATCAGGTTTAGGAGCTCTCTGGTGGAATTTTTGGGGTCATCTCATCAGCAAATAGTGATAATTTGATTTCTTCCTTTCCACTTCCTTTTGCTGTCTAATTGCTCTGGCTAGGACTTCAAGTACAATACTGAATAGGTAGGGAGGGAGTGGGCAGCCTTGTCTAATCCCTGATTTTAGTGGGATTGCTTCAAGTTTCTCTCCATTTAGTTTGATGTTGGTTACTGGTTTGCTGTATATTGTTTTTACTATGTTTAGATATGGGCCTTGAATTCCTGATCTTTCCAAGACTTTTATCATGAAGGGATGTTGGTTTTGTCAAATGCTTTCTCAGTGTTTAATGAAATGATCATGTGTTTTTTTTTTATTTGAGTTTGTTTATATAGTGGATTACATTGATGGATTTCCATTTATTGAACCATCCCTGCATCCTTGGGATGAAGCCTACTTGATCATGATGGATGCTCATTTTGATGTGTTCTTGGATTTTATTGAGAATTTTATTGAGTATTTTTGCATCTACATTCATAAGGGAAATTGGTCTGAACTTCTCATTCTTTGTTGGGTCTGTGTGGTTTATGTATCAAAGTAATTGTGACTTCATGGAATGAATTGGGTAGTGTCCCTTTTGTTTCTATTTTTGTGGAATAGTTTGAGGAATATTGGTATTAGGTCTTCTTTGAAGGTCTGATAAAACTCTGCACTAAACCTATCTGATCCTGAGCTTTATTTGGTTGGGAAATTATTGACGACTGCTTCTATTTCTTTAGGGGTTATGGAACTGTTTAGATGTTTTATCTAATCCTGATTTAACTTTTCTATCTGGCATCTGTCTAGAAAATTGTCCATTTCATCTCTCTTATTAACCCATGGGTCTTTTGTGTATATGTTATGGCTGCTAGTTTACTTTTTCTATAAAATTCTTGAGGATATAAACAAGTGGGTCTTTTTTCCTAGTGCCTTCACTTGGCTCTTTTTCTTCTATTTGATTTGTACAATTTTAATTTTTGGTTTGTTTCATCTTATTTTGTACTTTAGAAGCATTTATTTTTCTAATGAGAAAAAAATGGTTGGTTATGGGTAAGAGAGAGATGGACAGAAATTTGGAGTAGTAGAGGGAGAGGAAAGCATAGGCAAGTTGTATTACGTAGTGATATAATCTATTCTCAATGAAAGCAAAAATCCTTACAAAATGATTGAATAAGAAAAAATATTTGTCACTAACTGAAGAAAATATCTAAATATGGGAAGATCTCCCATGCATGTGGGTTAGTTAAGATTAACATAGTAAAAATGGTCATCATACCAAAATCCATACATTCAAAAAAATTCCCATCAGAATTCCAATACAACTTTTTACAGATCTTGAGAGAACACTTTATAACTTCATATGAATAACAACTCAGGATAGCTAAAACAATCTTGCACAATGAAAGAACTTCTGGAAGAGTTATGATCCCTGATTTCAAGCTGTACTATATAGCAATATTAACAAAAGATACTTTTTAAGAAGGATAACTCCTGATTAATAAGACAGAAAAAAGGTTGTAGGTCATCATAACTGCAAGTGAAATACATAGTCAATGCATTTTACAATCAGAGATGGCATACATTTGTTAATAGTTTAATGCAGAAAATAAGACACAATTCTTCATCTGTTTTCTGTTGCCATAACAAAATATCAGAAACCTGTTACTTTATGCAGCAAAGAGTTTTATTTAATAAAGAGTTTAGTGGTCTAGGAAATGGTACTAGTAACTGTTCTAGTAAAGGATTTCTAGCTGGCCACTGTACAGTGGATAACATCATTGTGGGAATATGTGTAAAAGGGATAAATGACGTGCTCTTCTTTGCTTTTTGATGCGGTGGTGAACATTTAGAATGAAAGGTATTATTTAGCTAACAGGTTGTAACCTGTCATCTAGAAAAGTCAAGACAAACTGAAAGAACAGTTTGTAAACCAAGACTACTGAAAAACTTTGCATACTTGCTTGTACCCCATAGCTTGTTAGCTTCTTTATCATACAACTCAATACCACCTTCCTTAGAGTGGTATTACCTGTAGTTGCCTGGGCTGTTTGGCATGAACTACCACTAAAGAAAATGCCCCACAGACATGCCTACAGGTCAATATGGTAGATGCATTTCTTCAGTTGAAGTTTCCTCTTTTCAGTTATGTCTGATTTTGTGTCAACTTAACCCAAACACATCAGCAAACAAAACCAGAATGCATGCAAAGGAGGAAAACATATTGAATGAACACAATTCATCTTTATGTGAGTATCAAAACAAAACTTCATCCCTGTGACAGTGCACATCTACTACTTATTCACTTTCCTCTAGTCTCCTTGATACTGCTAGAGTAGGACCATCCCTGCAGCTGTGACACTAATGACAGAAACTATATGTCCAAAGATAAGTGGGTCTGATATGGAAAGATGATGACTGTATTGAAACTCAAGACATGACTCTCTCCTGGGCTCTATCCCAAGGCTTTCATCTTGAGAAATGAGAGAAACCATAACAATAAAGGAAAGCAGTAGATAAATTAATACCCACACACAGAGTGCTTGGCTCTATTAGTTTTAAAGTAACTAATGAAACAGAACTTTAACTTGATTAAGAAGTGCTAGCCTACTCAGGGAGAATAACATGCATCTAGCCAAAGAGTATATTTCTAGCTTTAAAGAAAAAAGTGTTAGAGCATTCTGTTTATGTTTTAGATTTTTGGTGTTATCTAAATTAGTTAATTTAGATAACTAATATTTACCAGTATTGGTTTATTTTCCTTTTCCAGTCATAGGAAAGATCCTAGTTCCCAGCTATTTTCTTTTTATTATACACTTTTAAATTACTTTTATTTTTTCACAGTCTAGTTGTTACCCTCTCCCATTCCACCATTCCACCATCCCACAGTTTCACATCCCATTCTTCCTCTGCCCGGTCTCCAAGATAATGTCCCTCCCCCCACACACACACAAACACACACCCACACCCTGCCAGGCCTCCCCATTCCCTGGGGCCTCAAGTCTCTCAAAGGTTAGGTGCATCCTTTCTCACTGAGGCCAGACCAGGCAGTTCTCTGCTGTGTGTGTCAAGGGCCTCGGATTAGCTAGTGTATGCTGCCTGGTTAGTGGCTTAGTGTCTGAGAGATCTCAGGGGTCTAGATTACTTAAGACTGATGGTCTTCCTATGGACTTGCCCTCCTCCTCATCTTCTTCCAGCTTTTCCCTAATTCAACCACTGGTCCCTGACTTCAGTCCATTGGCTGAGTATAAGTATCTGCATCTGTCTCAGCTTGGCACCTGTCTGTAAGCACACCATAGCATCAGTAATACTCTGAGGACTTGGAAACCACTCCCCCCCCCCCACACACACCCTGAGATGGATTCCAAGTTGGGCTGCTCACTGGACCTCCCTTCTTTCGGCCTTTTTTCCATTTTTGGCTTTGCAGTTCTTTAAGACAGGAACAATCCTTAGTCAGAGTTTTTGGCTGGGATGGCAATGCCATCCCTCCACTTGATGCTCTGTCTTTCTATTGGAGGTGGATTCTACAAGTTCTCTCTCTCTCCCTACTATTGAGCATTTCATCTAAGGTGCCTCTCTTTGAGTCCTGAGAGTTTCCCCATCTCCCAGATTTCTGGTACTTTATAGAGGGACCCCCACATCCTACCCCATGAGGTTGCATGAGGTTTCCATTCTTTCTGCTATCACTTGGGGTTTCCCTCCCATGTCCACCCCTAATATCTAATCATCTTCCCTTTTTATCCCTCCCCCTTTCCTCTTCCACATAGGTTCTTCCCCCCTCTGCCTCCCATGATTGCTTTCTTTTCCATCCCAAGTGATATAGAAAGAGCCTCACTTAGGCCCTTCTGCTTGTTAAACTTCTTATGGTCTGTGGATTGTACACTGGGTATTCTGTAATTTTTGATTAATATCCACTTATTAGTGAGTACATAGTATGCATGTGCTTTTTGGTCTGAATTACTTCACTCAAGATATTTTCTAGTTTCATCCATTTGTCTGAAAAACTTATTATGTTCTCATTATAATTAGCTTGAAATGTAAATAAAGAAAATACCTAATTTACAAAAAAAAAGATTTGAAAAGAAAGACTTCAAGAAGTTTTTGTATACTCAGGTTCACTTCATCATTATTCACAATGTAGAATCACCACAAGTGTGTTTTAGTGGATGAATGGCCAAACAAAATTTGCTGTGTGTATAATATAATATATATGCAATATATTTCATTTTTAAAATTTGTAATTATATTTATTTATTTGTGTACATGACAGAGAGAGGGAGGGACATGCCATAGAATGTATGTGGAAGAGGACAACTTGTGGGAACAGGTACTCTCCTCCAACCTTTTGGTCCCTAGGATCCAACTCAGGCCACAGAGATTGTCATAGCAAGTACCTTGACTCACAAGACCATCTAGTGTTTTAAAGGAAGGAAATTCTCAACAATGGATAGGCTGTGAGGACCTTAAACAAACAAAAATGAGTCATGAAAAGAAAAATACTGCTTCAATTCCACCAGTATAAAGTACCCACAGTAGCCAAATTTCTTTAGATTTTATTTCATCTTTTTTTTGATATTTTCTTTATTTACATGTAAATTTCTCCATTCCCAGTTTCCCCTCCAAAAAAC